>NC_091118.1:210358028-210535528 GCF_040183065.1 Periplaneta americana | reverse complement strand
GTTGAAAATTGACATTTCACTGAAAACTACTATTTTTCTGAAAAACTTTGAGTTCCAAGCTTCAAAATGAGGGGTCATTTATTAAAATCCGTTCAGCCGTTTTCCCGTATGTTATATTATATTATATCATATTATATTATATTATATTATATTATATTATATTATATTATATTATATTATGTCCACACCTGTGGAGTAACGGTCAGCGCGTCTGGCCGCGAAACCAGGTGGCCCGGGTTCGAATCCCGGTTGGGACAAGTTACCTGGTTGAGGTTTTTTCCGGGGTTTTCCCTCAACCCAATACGAGCAAATGCTGGGTAACTTTCGGTGCTGGACCCCGGACTCATTTCACCGGCATTATCACCTTCATATCATTCAGACGCTAAATAACCTAGATGTTGATACAGCGTCGTAAAATAACCCAATGAAATAAAAATATATTATATTATATTATATTATATTATATTATATTATATTATATTATATTATATTATATTATATTATATTATCTAGAGGCTTGTTATATTACAATATGATTTATTATTTTGTATTGTATTATATTGTATTGTATTTTACGCTACATGACTTAAGTTATCTGATAACTATGTCACATTGTTCAAAGTAGAGACTATTCTTTCTAAATTCCTCTGATTTTCTGCATCCAGAATACTTTCACATCTCTATAAATTCCCGGAATCGAACTAAAGTCTCTATTTATAGCACAATTATTCAGCAGGTCACGGAAACTGTTCTTCCTTCATCCATTGAACGGCGAGAGAAAAAGAATGTGGAATGAGATTGTTAATTGCGTTACAGAAGGTATCAGGCCCAAAGAGTGAAAACTGCCAGCGGATAAAGAAAATCTTAGCAATTAAGCGTTTAACAGTCTCTCTTGTTAGCAGTTGTAATTAGAAGAATTGGAGCCAGACGATTTACTAGCGGTTGCTATGCAACGGACGCCTTCGCGTTATGCTGGCGGTATTTAATGAGAATCGCTTTATATCAGTCATCTGTTTGTAGTATTATTTTATTGCTGTGTGTATAAAATACTAGTCCTGGTGAATGCACAGTTTTAAAGGTAGAGGTTTCTTAGTATATGTAAGTCTCCCTGATTCAAATCCCGGCTGGTGCAAAATGAAAGTCGTCACGTGAAGGGAGCTCTGTTAATAATAATAATATAATAATAATAATGATTTATTTTAGCTGGCAGAGTTAAGGCCGTAAGGCCTTCTCTTCCACACAACCAGCAAAAAGTGTATATACATATGCATGAACTTACAAAGAATTCAACAATTTGATTTAGATGAGAGTTACATGTATACAAGAGTTATTTACGAATTAAACAACAAAATACTATGAACTATTAATTAAACACTGAAATAAACTGGGTAGCAGAATTAAACTAAAATACATAGAATGTTAATATATTTCAAATTATATTAGATAATAGAAAGAGATTATTACGAGACAATTTTGAAAATGCAGCACAATCAGGATGATGTCTAAAGAAAAAAAGCAACAGTGTAGTCAGTAATATTTTAAATCAGTATGATTGGAGTGAAATGCTAATAAGGTTATCTTTTAAGCTGTTCTTAAAGGTATTTGTTGTCTTGCAGCCCCTAATACTTTGTGACAAGGAATTCCATTGACGCGAGGTGGATATTGTAAAAGATGAGGAATAACAAGATGTTCTATGAAGAGGTATATTTAGCGTGCCACAGATAAGTGATCTGGTATTTACGTCGTGGTTAGAGTATAGATAAGAGAAACGAGACGAAAGGTAATTTGGTGTTGAGGTGTGCAGAATTCGAAAGAGTAAAGACAAAGAGTGTAAAGTTCTGCGTTCTTTAAGTCGGAGCCACGAGAGACTTGCGAAGGACGGTGATATGTGATCATATCGTCGGATGTTGCACACGTATCTGATGCACATATTCTGAGCTCGCTGTAACTTGACTGACAGTTCAGAACTTAGATCACTTAACAAAACGTCACAATAATCGAAGTGCGGCATTACTAGGGTTTGTACTAGGGTAAGTTTTAGTTGCTGGGGCAAGAAGTTTCTCAAGCGACTCAAAGAGTGAAAGGAGGAACAGATTTTCTTTATCGTTTCTTTAACTTGAAAATTCCAAAGAAGCCAAGATTTTTTACGACAGATGAATAAGGGATTAGCGTGTTGTTAAGGGTAACAACTGAAAGATTACTGTTATTAAGGGAGTTAACTACACGCTTATGTCCAATAATTATGGCTTGAGTCTTACTTGGGTTAAGTGCGAGTCCGAAATTGGCCGCCCAAGTGGAGACAGTGGCTAGGTCACAATTTAACTTGTCAATCGATTCATTGATCGTATTGGGTCTGGAATGTATGTAAAGTTGTAGGTCGTCGGCATAGAGGTGATATCGGCAATACTGTAAGTTCTTTGATACGTCATTAATGTAGATAGAGAAAAGTAGTGGTCCTAATACGGAGCCCTGCGGCACTCCCGCCTTTGTGTATCGCCATTGGGAGAATTGATTATCAAGTTAATGTTGCAGGTGTTGTATTATTACATAAGTTGTTTCGACACACCACGCCTATTTTCTGTTTAAGAAGTAAACCTTTCGTCAAGAGTTCAGTTGTGATCTGGTGAAGTTGATGTGAAGATATATTAAAATGTCGCCATTCAAATATGTAACTTTGCTTGTGCTTGCAAAAGAGTTAGGAGATGACTGTTTTTCAGTCAAGGACGGAAATATGTTATGGTATAAAGTGTGTAAGTTGGACATAAAAGTTAAAAAAGCATAACGATTTACAAAAAAAAAAAAAAAAAAAAAAAATTCGACTAAAAGACAAATCGAAGATCTGAAATTTTTTAGTGATTCCATTACTATTATTATTATTATTATTGTTATTATTATTATTATTATTATTATTATTATTATTATTTACTTACGTACTTACTGGCTTTTAAGGAACCTGGAGGTTCATTGCCGTCCTCACATAAGCACGCCATTGGTCCCTATCCTGAGCAAGATTAATCCAGTCTCTACCATCATATCCCACCTCCCTCAAATCTATTTTAATACTATCTTCCCATCTACGTCTCGGCCTCCCCAAAGGTCGTTTTCCCTCCGGCCTCCCAACTAACACTCTATATGCAATTCTGGATTCGCCCATACGTGCTACATGCCCTACCCATCTCAAACGTCTGGATTTAATGTTCCTAATTATGTCAGGTGAAGAATACAATGCGTGCAGTTCTGTGTTGTGTAACTTTCTCCATTCTCCTGTAACTTCATCCCTCTTAGCCCCAAATATTTTCCTAAGCACCTTATTCTCAAACACCCTTAATCTCTGTTCCTCTCTCAAAGTGAGAGTCCGAGTTTCACAACCATAAAGAACAACCGGTAATATAACTGTTTTATAAATTCTAACTTTCAGATTTTTTGACAGTAAACTAGATGACAAAATCTTCCCAACCGAATAATAACAGGCATTTCCCATATTTATTCTGTGTTTAATTTCCTCCCGAGTGTCATTTATATTTGTTACTGCTTTCTAAGACGCTCTTCCAAGCTATTTTTAAATAATTTACAATTCAAAGCAAGGGAGTAACTCATCAGGCTAAGTACATACGTGTCACCTTAAGTATTGTAACGTCTATTTTTGAAATTTACAATTTATGCACAACTTTTAAATTTATTTTTAAATCTCCTTAAGGAAGGATAGCCCTCAAAACTCTGCAGGTAGGTCATTCCAATCATTTATAGATCGATTTAAAAATGACAATTTACCTACATCCATTTTCTATTTCTTACATTTGATTTTAAACTCATGATCATTGCTACCATAGTACATTGGCTTCTCTAACCAAACCGTTATGTCTACCCATGCTTCTTGACCTAGGTGAGCTCTATATAGTGATGTTGTTGTAGTTTTTCTTCGTCTGTTTTCCAATGTTTCGCATTTAAGTTGTTTTATCGTATCATTCCGATCTCCTCTTTCACGTTTAACAAATAAAAAAAATGCACAAACTCCATCGCCCTCACTTGAACCTGGGATTCCGGAACGCACAGCCTACCAGAGGTGCTTCACCAAGAAATCGAAAGTTTGCAGGAACCATAATTAGATCGTATGGAAAAAGTCTGGCTTCTGTTGCTTTTTCGAGTTTTATATCTTGATATCTGGGAAGTTTTTCGTTCCACTTTCTTGAGATTTCTGTCTACTCGTCGCTATATGACTGGAAATAGTGTTGAATCCGAAGTGGAAACCAATGTTGTGTATATCGATTGACGGACAACCTCTCTAAGCTGGGCATCTCCTCTTTCTTTCCTCCAGTCCTTTCTCCCCTTCCCTTTGCCCTCTACATTCTATAAGTCTCATGCACACGATAACGGTAAACAATATATCGTATCAAGTAAACGACAAGTACACAGTCACGGGAATCTTGCTCAAAAATTTTCACAATGTGCTGTATCTGCATACCGCTAGAGAGATTGTGTAACAAAAATTGCAACACTGTCTTTTATGGGAGTTGCATTCGTTAGTTGAAGAACTTCATTTGTTCATTCATGGCCCAGGCTATTCTTGTACTAAAACATTAATCAAGTGGAATGTGCTACTTACGCTTATTACCGTAGAAGTGGGTAAAGTCAATCAGTGGGTGTAAAATCGATCATTTGCGATTTTTATTGAAAATTATATAGAGACATCATTTTATTTTTACTTCAATTTTTATTGTACCTGAGTTTTTACATGTACTTCACTCCCACCTCCCTCTAGTAGTAAACATCCAACTGTCCTCCACACAGAACCAAAACCGCTTACGCAGTTAAAGTCGCCTTACGGTCTTAGTAAACAGTACTGTGTTGGTGAGTATAGTACGTTCCAGAAATATTTTCGTGTTATCCAGTGACGAAAGAGCTTTCAATATTGAATCATATTTTCGCACAGGTACTGACGTCCGTTTGCCTACGTCGCATCCCGGTTTTCCCCACCTGCTTCTGCTCGCTACTCTGTAAAGGCTAGTGGCTGGGCTGTCTTAGCTCTTTTCTGAGAATATTAATTCCTGTTAGGAATTGGACGTCTACGTAATATTATACAACTGTTTAAAATAACTTAAATAAAAGGGCCTCGTTAAGTAATTAACTGTCACGTGATTTCCCTCCTTTCAACGACCCTGCGACATAACCTCTTGGACGTACAGTAGATTGCATGTCTGAGTAATTTTATTTTTCGGATCGAGCAGAAGTGAAGATTGGATTTACAGTACGTAAGGTACTCTTTTATAGAGTAGGTACAGAATTATTTCAACATGAGTTACTAGTATGAAGAACGAAACTGTTAATTGGAATTGGGTGCAATAGTCTATAGTACGATAATATGCACAAAAGAACTGAAGCCTATATCGAAATGAACGGCCACCATTTTCAAAAATGTGATTAAATATCGATATTATGATTATTTTTCAATTTAACTTCATTCTCTAAATTGTACGCTAATCTGCTGTAGACAGTATAATATACACTGCATAATGAATACGTCCGAATGGATAGCTCAGTTCGTGAGTAAAAACACTTATTGTTAATACAGTACTGTATTTTGATTGAACAAAAACCTAATGAAAATTATCAAATTCAAAATCGCGATATTTTCCAGTTTACGTAGGCTAAATGGATGAACTACTTTTCTTCCCTCCTATACCCAGTAAAGTGATTTGTTTGTATTTTACGCCGGTATCATCTAACTCCAGTCGTGGAAGGGGATAGCGAACGGTGTTTCCGGTTCTCAACTCTTAATCCGAAAGTATAGCCAGGTTAATATTAGAAATGTTAGTAAAAATAAAATGATGTCCCTGTATATTTTCTCAGTTACTTGTTAAAATTTTGTTATGCTGACTTCATTGCCTGACATTGCAAATGTAAGCGAGAGGGACAACAAAAAGCCTGCGAATGCGAACAATGGGAACACTGTGTAATTACCGTTGAAGTGAAAATTGTTATTTTCAACTTTTTCTCCTAAATGAAAATAAAGTCTTACAAACTCTAAATTATAATCAGCATTGAAAGGAGACAGGAAGTATACGTAAGTACTTTTCGTTGAGATTGTATCCTGAAATAATAGTTTTGCATTTCGTAAATGTTAATATTGAAGGAAACTTGTACCTTTGTAGGGTTAAGTCGATTATGCCATCGACCTACTCGAAACAGATAGGACCAGCAGGAAGAATAAATTGTTCACCGAAATACCTCCAACTAACATAAACAGAAAAGTGTCATAGTATAGCTTATATTGATGGGATAGTGGGGAAAGATGAAGACGAAATTATGGTGAATTTCTTCAGTAAGAGAAGCACTGCCAAAGGAACATATTTTGTACACCCCTCTGTACCTGACTTTTGGAACAACGTAGTTTCTAAAGTGACATGAGGAGGGGAAGATTTCAAATAACATCTGATATAAACCTAAGCAATGTTGAATTGCATTTTAGATTATAATTGAAGGGTGGTATTTCAATGTAAATTTTGTATTCTTAAATCTTTGTTTGTCGGTATGTGAAGTATTAAAATGTGTTTTTATGTTTTATAAGTTGGCAATCATAGTCACAATTGTACAGTGGAGACCTATAGGCCTAATTGTATCGAATAGTATGATCACAGTAACAAAAGATACACTATAGAAAGCTATAGGCATATATTGAAGATTATTATTGTTTTTACACCCCTTATAACAAATAAAATATATGTAATACACTTAATTTGTTTTTTAAAAACATAAACAGTGATCGACTTTACTCCGCAATATTTTAAAATCGATCTTAAACTAAAAATTCAATGGTGATCGACTTTATCCTATTTAAGCAAGTAACTTCGATCACAAAACGAATAAAAAAATCAGTTTTTTATAGATTGTAATTCAATTCTTGTAACGTGCCTTCATACGTGAAGGATATGACGACGAAATGCTATTTTTTTAGGAATTTCGCTCCATTGCATAACCTCAATATCATAAAAAAAATTGCAAAATTTTGATCGACTTAACCCTCTTCTACGGTATGTTACAGGTTCCATCCTCATTTGTTTTTTATACTTTAAGAGGTTATGTGCATCGCAACATTTCTTGAAAGAAATCACCAGCCATCCGGGATATCGTCTTTTTATATAGGCAATTACAACAATATCGATGACGTATTAACGCAGTCTACTATATACAGTCGCGAAGCTCAATATGTAGTAAAAATGCAAACATGGTTAGTTGCCCACCACTAGGATCGCCTCATCATCGCAAATCTCTCTCCTAGTAGACGACAAAATATGTTACACTTTCGTTGTCGTGTTCTTTTGGAAAAATTAACACCTTCCTTCCATTATTGAAATATTAAATGCATAAAGTTAATTTATTATTTTATTGAACTTTATTAAATTCCACCATAAACTCGAAGATACCTGCAAGAAATAGGTTAATATTATTTTTGTTTGTGCAAAACGAACTGAAATTTAATATAATAGCTTCACTCATTCATGATTATAGCGATAATTAACTATGAAACCAATAAATATTAATTTGCATTTCCCTTTACAACAATAATAATGGAAATATGAATCAATGGAGTAACTTACGTGTACCGGTACTTGTAGTGTAGGCTTACGTAGTTAAAGTGGGATGAGGTTAAGCAATAATAATCACACCTGAATTGGAAATAAAACGTGATCAATACATTTTATTGTAACAGACTTTTTCTACGTCTCTAGTAAAGTAACAAATAAAAATAACAACAAAATTAACAGCTATAATTAAAAACATATCCTTTGGAAAAAAAAAGTAGGCCTAAGCAACAATAATCCCACCAGAATTGAGTATAAAACGTGATCAATAAATTTCATTAAAACAAACTTAATTTTTCTACGTCTCTAGTAAAATATTATTATTCCAATTATTGTATTTTAGCCATTAACATTTTCATTACAACCAATAACGAACATTTCACAAGCATCAATGTGAAATACGCAACGAGCTAGCACTCGATGGAAATACGACACAGTCCAAAGTCGACTGTGGATAGTCTATTGTTTCTAGTTGCTAACCGCTTGGAGCGCTTTATCATGAGATTTGCAAAAAATCACCTCAAGCTTCGCGACTGTATATAGTAGACTCTGCTATTAATAATTAATAAAAGAGTAATATTTTTGATGCTGGTTTATTTCAGTGTCACTGATTTATGTCCTTACACAAGGAGGCCGTTAAAACAGTTGCTATAGTTACGTGATTTCCTTATCAACACGGTCAAGTGTATACAGTCACGAAGCTTGAGTTCATGAGGATACTAGGAACAATAGACTGTGCAAGTTTTATTTCGCATTGCCTGTAATGAGACGATAGTAGCGATCCTAGAGGTTAGCAACTACTGTATCTATGGTTGCATATTTACTACGTATTGTGCTTCGTGACTATAATTATATTAGACTGTGATATCAGATAGACTTGGAAAAGATTCACGTTAAAGGGTTTTTTTTTTTTTACATGTAAGAGTTTTACGAAATAGTGAACTTAAATTTGATTTCAATCATTCATTCATACTTTTATGCCCAAGGGCAGGTCTTTCACTGCAAACCCAGCATTCTCCAATCTTTGCTATATTCCGCCTTTCTCTTTGTTTCCTCGTATGATCTATATATCTTAATGTCGTCTATCATCTGATATCTTCTTTTGCCCCGAACTCTTCTCCCGTTCACCATTCCTTCCAGTGCATCCTTCAGTAGGCAGTTTCTTCTCAGCCAGTGACCCAACCAGTTCCTTTTCCTCTTTCTGATCAGTTTCAGCATAATTCTTTCTTCACCCACTCTTTCTAACACAGCTTCATTTCTTATTCTGTCTGTTCATTTCACACGTTCCATTCTTCTCCATATCCACATTTCAAATGTTCTATTCGCTTCTCTTCACTTCGTCATAATGTCCATGTTTCTGCCCCATGCAATGTCACACTCCATACAAAGCACTTCACTAGTCTCTTCCTAACTATCACAAATAGATAAACGTTTCACATAAGTAAGTATAGGGCAGGCATGTCAATTGATGTCTACAGGAGCAAGCGCGAGCTTTAGAGCCCAGGAGAGCCTGAGCGCTTTACAGTGGAAAGTAAAGAGACGGAAGAAAGAGGTAGTACATGCCGCTTGGTCGAGCTATATTCAGGGATGGCCAGCACTGATTCAATAGATAAAGGGAAGAGAACTTATTAAAACTGTACCCATGTTAATTTTTAGATTTGTCTGAGAAGTATAAGTGCATTATAAGAATGTAAGTTTTAATTTTAATGCTCATTTTTCACAAGTTTGATTTTTTTATTCAAAAGAAATATTTTCCCAACTTTTTTATAGAAAAGTGAAATTTTCAGATATAGGCCTATTTATTTAGTAGCCTTACAGAATGTTTTCGTAAATCTAATATACCGTATATAAGTATTACTGAAGATAGTGTATTGAAAATTTTGAAAATATTCGCATGGAAATTGTTTGTAACGAAATGAATTAACAAAGCAACTACTGTTACATCATAAGCAAAAGATACGTGCCCATGTGTTGTAAAAATGTCAGCTCTATAGCTTCAGCAGATTTCGAGAAAATAATTTAATATTCTGATGATAGGAAGTTGCTCACAAATATCACCTTAAAAGCATAATGCGATAAGAGTTTTGTTATGTAATATTAGTTACACTTAAAACAGATACAGTACCTAGGTAACTTTGCTATGTACTACAATATTGTTTTGATTAGTTTATTGATTAATTTTGTAATGCTAAAGATACCATCAATATCAATTCCAACTTATCATATCATACTCAATCTCTTTCTTTGGAATATCACTTTCTTTATGAATGATGTGTTTCATCCACTTAATACAGTATAATATTATACTACTATGGAATTTAAGTGAATATTCCTTCTTAACTCTATATTATGTTATTAGGATTTAAAACACAAGTGCAATATTAAGAAATCAGTGTTAGTACTTTTGTTTTACAGACAATATAGAAAATATTAAACAGAAAGAAGCCATATAAAATGACGACATAAAATTTCACGTTCCGTTTGAAGTTTGTACACCACTGTTTTCTTAACCCAACAGGTTGCTTATTCATATACACAACCCTTCCTCTTTCCATACTTAGCGCTTGCTTTGACGTCAGTGGTATAGGGATTCGACGAACCCCGAGTAACTTTTTATTCCGAAGAGAAATGTGAGATATCTGTCACGATATTTTTCCTAATAACGAAGTAAGATGAATTACGGAAGAAGTGGATAATGGAAATGCAGAATCCATTATTTTGCTGTAAAACTCTATACTTCTGTCTGTGTAACACTCAAAAACACAAATATAATGTATTAACATTATGTATTTGCTATGCATATTAACATCATAATAAATTCTAGCAAACAGGAGTCATGTTGAGACTGAAAATTGTGTTTGTGCATCATACACAGGTCAGCATATTGCCACTGTGCACATGCGTTTTGTAAATATTGCGCGGTTTGAGTGTGGGACTAAGGAACAACGCAACCGTATAGCATTGTAACATTACGTAGCACAAAGTTTCCAAAACAAATTTCCCACTCTAATTTTAATCATGTGCAATATATCCACGCATTATGCCTGGGGGCAGTGCAACATGACAATATGTATTTACAATACCTCCCCCCCTCTCCCGCCCTGTCGTGTTATTAACCACAATAGAGCCCCTTTGTTGAGAGAGACGTTAATCGCTGAATACTTTGTGTTTAATGTACTACAGTTGTGTGTGCAATGAATGGTCCTGTTAAAACATCACATTTTGATGGAAAAATTCGAGTGACAGTAACATATTTGACATCGCGCGTCATGTGGCGTTCCTGGCTATAGACCCAGAGGGTCCGGATTCAATCTCCGGCAGGAACTGGAGATCTATCATGTCATAATGACTCCGGGGGTTTCACTGAGTCTCCTGTACATTGAGTATGTCTACCCGGTGCAAATGGCAAAGCTTCATAACATATCACATCCCCATGAGGCTGAGGTCAAGGAAATGAGGGAGTTCTACCGACCTTCTCTCTGTCGTAATCAATAAAGTAAAGTGTACGATAACGTATTTAAATTTGCTCCTGATCTTTCAATGTTGTACTCATTTGTTTTCGTGTGTTATTTCACCTACTAATTGTTGAAATGTGATACCGTATTGAAGATATTTCTGTTAACGCATAGCTGACAAAATAATCCTGTTTTCGTTGATGTAGTTCAGTGGTATACTCATTTGTTTTCGTGTGTTATTTCACCTGTTAATTGTTGAAATGTGATATCATATTCAAGATATTTCTGTTAACGCATAGCTGACAAAATAATCCTGTTTTCGTTGATGTAGTTCAGTGGTATACTCATTTGTTTTCGTGTGTTATTTCACCTGTTAATTGTTGAAATGTGATATCGTATTCAAGATATTTCTGTTAACGCATAGCTGACAAAATAATCCTGTTATTTCACCTGCTAATTGTTGAAATGTGATATCGTATTCAAGATATTTCTGTTAACGCATAGCTGACAAAATAATCCTGTTTTCGTTTATGTAGTTCAGTGGTATACTCATTTGTTTTCGTGTGTTATTTCACCTGTTAATTGTTGAAATGTGATATCGTATTCAAGATATTTCTGTTAACGCATAGCTGACAAAATAATCCTGTTATTTCACCTGCTAATTGTTGAAATGTGAGATCGTATTCAAGATATTCCCGATGACGCATAGATGAAAAAATAATCCTGTTTCTGTTGATGTAGTTCCATGGTATACTCATTTGTTTCTATGTGTTATTTCACTTGCTAATTATTGTTGAAATGTGAGATCGTATTCAAGACATTTCTGTTGACGCATAGCTGACGAAACAATCCTGTTTTCGTTGATGTAGTTCAGTGGTATACTCATTTGTTTCCGTGTGGTATTTCACCTGCTAATTGTTGAGATGTCAGATCGTATTCAAGCTATTTGTGTTGGCGCGTAGCTGACAAGATATTCCTGTTTTCGTTAATGTAGGATATTTGTGTTTATTGCTTGTGTAGCAGATTTTCGCATGTTTATGATCGTCGAACTATATTCGTATTTATTACTAATGTAGGTTATTTTGGTTAGACCATGTTGTGATACTCTTACATAAGTGATATTCTATTCTTAGATGACGTGAGTTACTTGCTAATTGCTGACAAAAGACATCCCTGACGTAGATAAATAGTACTGTTCTTCCTCCTAAAAAAATTAGAAATAAGATGTATGGAAATCAAAACCTTTGTGATAATAATCCTCTTATTATAGGCTACATACGATAATTGTTTGAATTAATAATACAAGTTCTATTGCTAATGGGTGTCTTTATAGGTGACGTGAGATATTCCTATTTATAGCTGGCAAACTATCTCTTTTGTAGGTGACGTTACAAATTCAAATTTATAACTCTTTATAGGTGATGTGAGATATTGTTACTTATAAGCTTAGTTCACATAAAATAACCCTTTTATAGGTGACGACAGGTAGGTACTACTATTTATAATTGACATATGACACCTCTTTCTTGTTTGTAACTAACAGAAAACATCATTCCCTTTTATAGGTGATGTGAGATGTATCTGTTTATAGGTGACAGAAGACATTCCTTTTTGTAAGTGGTATGAGATATTCGTTATAGCTACTATAAACCATTCATTTTTATAGGTGATGTGAGATATTCCTATATACATATATATAGCGCTCTATATATATGTGTATATAGCGCACATAACATATACCTTTTTGTAAGTGATGTCACTTATTCCTGTTTATAGTTACACAATAACTCCCTTTTTATAGGTGATAAATGTCAGATAGCCCTGTTCATAGTTGATATGACATCCCTTTTTATCAGTGATGTAACGTATTCCTGATTATAGCTATCATAAGGCATCCCTTTTATACGCGATGTGAGATATTACTGTTTATATCTGCCATAAAATACTACTTTCTTAAGTGATGTGAGATATTACTGTTTATATCTGCCATAAAATACTACTTTCTTAAGTGATGTGAGATATTACTGTTTATATCTGCCATAAAATACTACTTTCTTAAGTGATGTGAGATATTACTGTTTATATCTGCCATAAAATACTACTTTCTTCAGTGATGTGAGATATTACTGTTTATATCTCCATAAAATACTACTTTCTTAAGTGATGTGAGATATTCCTGTTTATATCTGCCATAAAATACTACTTTCTTAAGTGATGTGAGATATTACTGTTTATATCTGCCATAAAATACTACTTTCTTAAGTGATGTGAGATATTACTGTTTATATCTGCCATAAAATACTACTTTCTTCAGTGATGTGAGATATTACTGTTTATATCTGCTATAAAATACTACTTTCTTAAGTGATGTGAGATATTACTGTTTATATCTGCCATAAAATACTACTTTCTTCAGTGATGTGAGATATTACTGTTTATATCTGCCATAAAATACTACTTTCTTCAGTGATGTGAGATATTACTGTTTATATCTGCCATAAAATACTACTTTCTTAAGTGATGTGAGATATTCCTGTTTATATCTGCCATAAAATACTACTTTCTTAAGTGATGTGAGATATTCCTGTTTATATCTGCCATAAAATACTACTTTCTTAATTGATGTGAGATATTACTGTTTATATCTGCCATAAAATACTACTTTCTTAAGTGATGTGAGATATTATTGTTTATATCTGCCATAAAATACTACTTTCTTAAGTGATGTGAGATATTACTGTTTATATCTGCCATAAAATACTACTTTTTTAAGTGATGTGCGATATTACTGTTTATATCTGCCATAAAATACTACTTTCTTAAGTGATGTGAGATATTACTGTTTATATCTGCCATAAAATACTACTTTCTTCAGTGATGTGAGATATTACTTTTTATATCTGCCATAAAATACTACTTTCTTAAGTGATGTGAGATATTACTGTTTATATCTGCCATAAAATACTACTTTCTTAAGTGATGTGAGATATTGCTGTTTATATCTGCCATAAAATACTACTTTCTTAAGTGATGTGAGTTATTACTGTTTATATCTGCCATAAAATACTACTTTCTTAAGTGATGTGAGATATTACTGTTTATAACTGCCATAAAATACTATTTTCTTAAGTGATGTGATATATTACTGTTTATATCTGCCATAAAATATTACTCTCTTAGGTGGTGTGAGAATTTCCTGTTTATAGGTTCCTTAAGATAAACCTTTCTTAGATAACCGAGATATTCCTCTTTATAGCTGATATAAGACATCTCTTTTTATAGCTGACGTGAAATATTCCTGTTTGTAGCAGATATGACATTTTCCTTTTTGTAGCTGATACGAGGTATTTTTATACCTGGTAAGTGGTGTTACTGTTGATAAATCTGTCGTGAAGTGTTGCTGTTTGTAACTAGAGTAAAATATTCGTTTTTATTTATAAGTTATGTAAGATACTTTTCAAAGCTGACGCGAAATATTCCTGTTTATACATGTTAGAAATATTCATCTTTGTAGCTGATGTGATTTATCTATATTTAGACCTGATGTAAGCTATTTCGTTTATAAGTACAAGATATTCCTGTTCATTTATGGTTTAGGGAATAAGTATTACTGTTTACAGTCGATGAAAAATGTCCCCGTTTCTAGCTAAAGTAATTTAGTGGTTCTGAAATTCCGATATCACATACGACAACAAAACTTTTCGTCGTATAAAAAAATTGTTAAAATAAATAAATGTCAATTTGTACCTATGATACAGCAGTGGTAGTCTGTAGCCATGAAGTTGGTAGTTGTCATGGTCAGGTATCCTGTATTCGCTTCAGCAGATGTGCGTGCCTTCTCAGCAGTAGGATTTCCGGATACTCTCTCTTTTCCCAACAGACGAGCTATTACATTCACATTAAGTTTTGCAGGTAGTCAAGGTGACCCTCTGATAATCGAGGAAATGACAGTCGAGATGTTATCGGCTCTTAATGTTTAGATGATCACAATCTTCTTTAAAACCTGTGTGTTATGTTTGCAATTTCTTTCAATGTGTACTGTCACATATTTTAACATAAGTATTTACCAGTGGCGGTTTGTCGGGGGAGGGAAGGGAGGAACGTCCTCACATTTTCTTCTTTTGAAAGTAAATACCAAATAAAATATGTGCCTTGAAATTCGAGGAAGATTCGATAATTTTTAAGTTCACAGCTATAAGAAAAACTCGGTTGATCGAGTTTTAAACGACGCCCACTCATGTGCTGTAGAAAACTGTGAGAAAGATGCGAGATTGTCTGTGTAGAGGAAAGGCACTCCATTCCTCCTCTACTGCAGTTAACAAACATAGACAACAGCGCACTAGCGGCCAGAGAAAGAAGCAGAGTTTTAAAGCGAGTAAATGAACGGAGAGTGAGATCCTCCTCTGAATCAGTCATGGGCGGGAAATAGAAACCGACTGGTCGTGCAGCAAGCTCGCTACCGCTGCCACCTAACGATGTTGCATTCAACCGGACTAACACATCTAGGAGGAGACACAACAAAAACAGTTTTAACGCAAGGCTATGAAAGACACCATGTAAACTTTTTTTTAATTATAAATCAAAAATATTATTCATTGCACTTTATATAGGCTACTATTCATGGTTTGAAACTTTCGTGGATATTTGAAAGTTAAAGTTGGGTTTATGTAAAACAAAGAGGAAGTAGTTTTACGTAGTTGGCCCCTGAAATTCACTTCTATTCATTGTTTACTAGACAGGGCAACAGCCAAGTTGTCAGTTTTGTACAAATATATTTGAAACTGAAAGTAGGTACTCCAAACTACATCATTTTTAACATAAAAAATTAATCGGCCACCGTCAGCTTTGAACAATAATGATAGTATGACTTTACAAGAACTGACATTCTTCAAAAGCATGTGATACTGAACTTGTAAAATGTACATGTGGCAATACAGACTACGTGTGTGGTTGCAGTGTTCTCGCTTTCCTCAGATTATTTCCCATTTCCATTTCCGTAAAACGGTTCCGGTTACGAGTTAGTAGCCAGTCTCTTCCAACACATGTGATGTTGTAGTGTGCTCGAAAAATGCTACGAGGTTGTGAATTTCCTTGTAATTGTTAATTTGTGCAATTATTCAACAATGAATGGAAGTGAAAACATAATATATTTTGGACAATTTAGGAAACTCAGTTTACAACAACAGAATATTGCTATACAGAAGGGAAGGCCAACCCCAGCACTACCTGGTCTTACATGTATGCATGTAGGCTAATTTGTAGCTTGTTTCATTCAAGAAGGTGCCATTTAGTGCTGTTAACTTCTTTCCTCCTCTTAAGAAATATGCAGAGCCGCCACTGGTATTTACACAACCTGACTAAATTTAGTGTGAAACATCTTCATTTCACAGATTCGGGCCTTCTATGCAGCGGCACTAGTTAGTTTTGTGGCGGTAAATGAAATTGGAATATTTGACATAGATGCTGGTTGTGGTTATTGTGCGACTGAAATTTTTGCCCTAGTGCGTTTCACGAATGAGTGTTGACCTCAATAGCCTGAGAGGTTACTTACTTACTAAACCCAGACAAATCACATGCTATAATAATGGGCCATCAACGAGCATTAAACAAAATAGATCTAGCCACTGTATCAAATACAAAAATAAATAATACTACAATTACATTTAGTAAGACAGCAAAAATTTAGGGGTATATTTAGATTCAAATTTAAATTTTCAAAGTCAAGTGACCTACATATGTAAGAAAACTTTTCCCATAATTCATTCCCTCAGACACTTAACCAACGTTTTACATCTCAGCCTTTAAAAGAACCTGATCCAAACTTTAGTGATGCCCCACTTCGATTATTGCGATTCTTCATTCACGAATCTAAATACTGATCTTGCCCATAGACTACAGCGTGTTCACAATATCTGCGTTCGTTTCGTTTGTAACACTAGAAAATTCGATCATGTAACACCGTCACTAGAATTGTTGTCTTGGAGTCCACTTAAAGAAAGAAGATTCTTCAACTCTGTCTTATTACTATTTAAAATCATCCACTACTACTACTACTACTACTACTACTACTACTACTACTACTACTACTACTACTACTACTACTACTACTACTACTACTGCTACTACTGCTGCTGCTGCTACTGCTACTGCTACCAGTTATCAATATCATCATTGCTATCTCTGTTTTCTTTCTTTTTGTTGTATTAGGTCGATGAGAGCTCTATAATGTACTTTTGACTCTGTTGACCCTCTATAGGGCTTTAACTTAATTTGTATCATTTTCATCAGTGTTTGTATTACTTTTTTGTATTTATATGTGCTATCTGGTAGGATGGAAGAGAAGGCCTTATGGCCTTAATCCTGTCAGATTAAATAAATTATTATTATTATCATTATTATCATTATTATTATTATTATTATTATTATTATTATTATTATTATTATTACTTACTGGCTTTTAAGGAACCTGGAGGTTCATTGCCGCCCTCACATAAGTCCGCCATTGGTCCTTATCATGAGCAAGATTAATCCATTCTCTATCATCTCCCTCCCTCAAATCCATTTTAATATTATCTTCCCATCTACATCTCGGCCTCCCTAAAGGTCTTTTTCCCTCCGGCCTCCCAACTAACACTCCATACGCATTTCTGGATTCGCCCATACGTGCTACATGCCCTGTCCATCTCAAACGCCTGGACTTAATGTTCCTAATTATGTCAGGTGAAGAATACAATGCGTGCAGTTCTGTGTTGTGTAACTTTCTCCATTCTCCTGTAACTTCATCCTGCTTAGCCCCAAATATTTTCCTAAGAACCTTATTCTCAAACACCCTTAATCTCTGTTCCTCTCTCAAAGTGAGAAACCAAGTTTCACAACCATAAAGAACAACCGGTAATATAACTGTTTTATAAATTCTAACTTTCAGATTTTTTGACAGCAGACTGGATGACAGAAGTTCTCAATCGAATAATAAGAAGAATTTTGCATATTTATTCTGAGTTTAATTTACTCCCGAGTATCATTTATATCTGTTACTATTGCGCCAAGATGTTTGAATTTTTCCACCTCTTCGAAGGATAAATCTCCAATTTTTATAGTTCCATTTCTTACAATATTCAGGTCACGAGACATAATCATATACTTTGCCTTTTCGGGATTTACTTCCAAACCTATCTCTTTACTTGCTTCAAGTAAAATTCCCTTGTTTTCCCTAATCGTTTGTGGATTTTCTCCTAACATATTCACGTCATCCGCATAGACAAGCAACTGATGTAACCCGTTCAATTCCAAACCCTGTCTGTTATCCTGAACTTTCCTAATGGCATACTCTAGAACAAAGTTAAAAAGTAAAGGTGATAGTGCATCTCCTTCCTTTAGCCCGCAGTGAATTGGAAAAGCATCAGATAGAAACTGGCCTATACAGACTCTTCTGTAAGTTTCACTGAGACACATTTTAATTAATCGAATTAATTTTCTTGGTAATGCCAAATTCAATAAGAATGTCATATAAAATTTCTCTCTTAACCGAGTCATACGCCTTTTTTAAATCTATGAATAACTGATGTATGAAACAAAAACAGTTAAGTTATTTTCACAGATATATTTACGTGGAAAAACACTTAGGTATATGAAAAATCTGTTGTAAAACATACATGAGAAAGTGAACGAAAGCACGTTTTAAATATAGTAACAGCTGGTCAAAAGTACCTTGACAACTTAGATTTTTAAATGATATGAAAGTAATGTAAATGATATTTAAAGTAATTTAAAAGTGTAAAAAAATTTTCGGGGAGTGCTAGAATTTTGTATATTTACAGTTTCTTTGTATGTTATGTTTCTGGCAATAAACATTATTATTATTATTATTATTATTATTATTGTTATTATTATTACTATTATTACTTACTTACTTACATTACTTACAAATGGCTTTTAAGGAACCTGAAGGTTCATTGCCGCCCTCACATAAGCCCGCCAGCGGTCCCTATCCTGTGCAAGATTAATCCAGTCTCTATCATCATACCCCACCTCCCTCAAATCCATTTTAATATTACCCTCCCATCTACGTCTCGGCCTCCCTAAAGGTCTTTTTCCCTCCGGTCTCCCAACTAACACTCTATATGCATTTTTGGATTCGCCCATACGTGCTACATGCCCTGCCCAACCATCTGGAGAAGTCCAAGTATATTTATGTATATCCTTATGGGGGAATGTTGTACTTTTGACAATTAAATTTTTCGATGTGGCACAGTTGACTAATGTAACTCCATTGTCACTACTAATTGCGTGTAGGCTCTCTTTCCCAATAGTTGGTCTAAAAATATCCTCCCGTCCTACTTTAGCATTGAAATCCCCCAATAAAATTTTCATGTGATATCTAGGGAACTGACCAAAAGTATGTTCCACTTCCTCATAGAAGCTATCCTTTATATGGTCGTCTTTCTCTTCTGTAGGGGCGTGAGCATTTATAACTATGATGTCGCACCATCTACCCTTAAGTACTAAATATGATAACCTGTCACTGATAAATTCGACCTTTTTTACTGCTGATTTTATTCTTTTATGAACAAAGAATCCTGTTCCTAATTGGTGATTATTGTTTCCTTCCCCATAATACAACAAGTAATCTCCTATTTGTGATATGCCATTCCCATCTAACCTAACCTCTTGTACTCCTACGAAGTCTATTCTATATCTAGCTAGTTCTTTTGCTACTAATGTTACCCCTCCTGTTCTATAAAGACTAGTTACGTTCCAAGTGCCAAATCTCAAATCCTTATTCCTTTGCTGTGGTCGTGCCAGAGAATCAGTCCTATTCCGAGGCTTATTATAGGGATACGTAACAAGCTGTTTTTTTACGGTGATGGGTTGTTAGCCCTTCGCCCAACCCCCAAGCTGGAGGACCACCCCTTATCGGCTGTCCACGACTGCTTATTCAATATATTCACAGCTACCCTCCATATCTGGAGGCCGTCTCCTCTATCCGCAACCTGAGGACGCGCCATGCCGTGGTGATAGGGACCCACAATACATGGATTACTATTATTATTATTATTATTATTATTATTATTATTATTATTATTATTATTATTATTATTATTATTATTAGCCTATTATTATTAAAATGAATGTAAATAATATAGAAAACAATGAGCTGTCGAAATACTGTAGGTACGTTTTGAGCTCACCACCTTAATATAACTTCGCAATTATAAATATATGAATATTTGCTAGTCTATTCATTCACGTATTCATTATTCATTCTTGTAGAGTAGTTCATATCTTTGTCCCCGTCTCTTCATTTCCGTCCATTATTTTCTACTAATTTTCTGCAATTTAAACAAGAGCTTTCGGTAGTCTTAATTCCAAAGTAAAGAGTATAGTTGCTGTAATTATCGCTATGGTTACAGTTTGAGTTTTGCTTTTTCATTTAACACAGTCAAATAAGCTGTAACAAAAATAAACTTCTATAAAAAATCCATAGCGCGAATATTCTGGTAACAAAAGACAATCGGGAACAGATAAAAAAAAGAAGAGAGGTACACGAATAAAAGGCTGCAGTCATGGCGATAGACAAAGGAAAAGACAAGCGGCTGACAAATGGACGCACAGATAGAGCGAGTGACAAGAGGCTGGGCTTTGTGTCCCCGTGCGTGCAGGATGGAGGCTAAGGGGGGGAGCTCATTAAGACTTCTGGCTCACACAAAAACTCTCTGCCTCGCGATACTCGAGGACGTTCTTCAGTGCAAGCAACACATCTGCAGGGTCTAAAATTAACACCTGAAACGTTTGATTAAAATTGTTTCATGCCATTTATCACGTGATTTAAGACAGCTTGGCCATTCAGTTACAGAGTAGGCCTAATGTGTGCGTCAAGTAGTCATAGAGGCGCAGGGAGGTAGAGCTTCCGCTCCTTCTTGGTTCCGGTGCTGTACTATAGTTTCTCTAAAGCAGAGGTAAACAACTAGTGGTCAGCAGGCTGCATGTGGCCCTCAAAGACACTTTCTGCGGCAATATTAACAAAATTGAAAGTATTATAATTAGTATTATTATTTATTGCTGTGTGAATTTTACTTGAAGCAAGTAAAGAGAGAGGTTTGGAAGTAAATCCAGAAAAGACAAAGTATATGATTATGTCTCGTGACGAGAATATTATGCGACATGGAAATATAAAAATTGGACGTTTTCCTTTCGAAGAGGTGGAAAAATTCAAATACCTGGGAGCAACAGTAACAAATATAGGGGAGAGTCGGGTAGTATCGGACATCGGGTAATATCGGACAGTGCGTTTCTTTCATCTACCACCATATGGTAGTACCTGAATGACATGGTTACGTTTCTCTATGTGACGTCATAGAAACGTAACCATGTCAGTCAGGTACTATCATCGTGTGGTAGATGAAAGAAACTCACTGTCCGATATTACCCGATGTCCGATACTACCCGACTCTCCCCTAAATGATACTCGGGAGAAAATTAAACGCAGAATAAATATGGGAAATGCTTATTATTATTGGGTTGAGAAGCTTTTATCGTCCAGTCTGCTGTCAAAAAATCTGAAAGTTAGAATTTATAAAACATTTATATTACCGGTTGTTCTGTATGGTTGTGAAACTTGGACTCTCACTTTGAGAGAGGAACATAGGTTCAGGGTGTTTGAGAATAAGGTGGTTAGGAAAATATTTGGGGGTAAGAGGGATGAAGTTACAGGAGAATGGAGAAAGTTACACAACACAGAATTGCACGCATTGTATTCTCCACCTGGCATAATTAGGAACATTAAATCCAGACGTTTGAGATTGGCAGGGCATGTAGCACGTATGGGGGAATCCACCTGGTTTCGCGGCCAGACGTGCTAACCGTTACTCCACAGGTGTGGACTTGAATATGTATAGAAACATTATAAAATTATATGTGAATACTAGAGTGGTTCTGAGTCATTTTAGTATGCAATAAATAACGTTTAATAAAACTTGTAATATGTTAAAACTAGTTTGTAATTTATAACCACACTTTACTTGAGTCTATAAATAATTTAGGTCATGTTGTTCTTTGGTATGCTAAATTTGAGAGTGTTCAAAGTGTTCAAAGGCAATTTCGATGTGAGTATGGTGTGCGTAATGTTCCTAAATACGATTCCATACCATTGTGGCATCAAACATTTGTAGAAACAGGTTCTGTGTTAAAAAAAACATACAGGAGGTCGCAGGCGAAACCCAGTATAAGAAGCAGCTGTCTCTTGTCTTGGTCCCCAAACTCCCCAGATCTAATCCCTCCTGACTCCTTCGTGTAGGGTTTTGTTAAAGACATTGTCTATTCACAGAAACCCAGGAACATTGATGATCTCAGAGTAAAAATTACTCAAGCTTTTCAACAAATCACCCCTCTTATGTTACAACGGACATGGGCTGAATTGCATCACCGTTATGAGTTGTGCAGGGTGCGCAATGGGGGTCATGTTGAGCTCTGAGGAATCTCCCATCTTTCAGTGTTGTATGCACAAAGTTTCAACAAACAAAGTTCAGTAGTAAATGTTTTACGGTGTTTTTATTTTATCCGTAACCAAACGGATCACCCTGTATATATGTGGAGCGCTATGGCCTCGATATATATTACCAAAGCTCGGAACTTGGGGACTTGTGTGTCGTGTACATGGTAAGGTTACAGGTACAACGTACACAAAGCTCACGCTGTAAGCGCTCAAGGACAGTCTATGTACTAAGAAAGTGGTCACATATACGGACGAGGAAACTGTGTCATGTTGAAGCCAATGACAATCAGAGAATTACAAATAAATGGTCTGTTAGAGGAATTAGAAAATACGTGTTATTCGAATGGGTATTATAGAAGTTTGAAAATATATTTTTTAAATTTTAGGTACTGAATTTCGTGGAGGAATTCGGAGGAGATACATTATTTTCTTCGAATGGAGAGCTTATATCTTGTAAGTTGTGCCACACACACAAACTAAAGGCTGGCCTTCTATGCCCAAGGTTGCGGGTTCGATCCCGGGCCAGGTCGATGGCATTTAAGTGTGCTTAAATGTGACAGGCTCATGTCAGTAGATTTACTGGCATGTAAAAGAACTCCTGCGGGACAAAATTCCGGCACATCCGGCGACGCTGATATAACCTCTGCAGTTGCGAGCGTCGTTAAATAAAACATAACACATAACACTAACACAAACTAAAAGCTGGAAACGGCATTCATTGAAAGACATTGCAGTCCCTTAAATTGGTGGAAAATTTGTCCATAGCCATGGATCAAATCATCGAGGGACTTGCCTTAGTAGTGACACACAAATTGAAAACTATTTTCGAGAAAAATTTAGGATATACTTATCTTTCTCAGATATGAGATCAGCTAGCAACTGCTGAAAATCGAACAAAACGGTGACAGTTAAAACATTTATTTTAAGTTTGCTCCCATCATTTCATGTGACGTGGAAATAAGTTTTTCTCGAAGAAGTTATGGGTTCGAAAATCTTCGAATGTTCGTAGTGATACACTGTAATAAAATATACAGAGCAGAACAGTAAATTTGATATATTGCTGATGTTTATTTTTATTATACATGCTATAAAATTACGTGTTTCGACCTACCATAATACTATCATAATGTTGTTCCAGCCAGTAACCACTTTTCTAGCAGACCTGACAGTACCCCGTGCGGGAAGCGGGAGTTTGTTGACATTGAAGTCCGGTCGTTTAACCGCGTGCAAGGACACAAGTCCCCAAGTTCCGAGCTTTGTATATTACTGTATTGTTGCTGGGACTTAATGTCTTGTAATGCAACTGTAGAATTCACGTAGTAACAAATGCGCGATCAAAAATACATTTAGTTTGTTTCGTTTTTCAATACAGCCTTAGGAGTACACTCTTAATAGGATGTTTATTTTTTCAAAATACTATATTTCAGGAAATTTCAAACTGACTCGTCTGAAATACCTTTTGTTTTATTTTGATCGTGGTAGGGTATCTTTTGTGTACATGGTCTGAAAGTTATATTGGATTTGAAGAGAGATAAATAACTACGTTTATACACAAATACAAAGCAAATATTTGCGTGTGTGTGTTGTTTGATGATCTGAGGTACAATCGTACACACGACGAGACCTTGCTAAGCATACAGCGTGCGTTGTACCGTAAACACGTTGTAGGTAACACTGCTACGAGACAATTCATAGGTGAAAGAAAGGGGGGGAAGAAATTACAGCAAAACTTGTTATAAAAGTGAAGAACAATGTTTTTCTTTAATTTCCAGGGGAGTTGAAATAATTAGTAATTGATTAACTGGTGGACTTACTTACTTAATTACTTACTTACCGGCTTTTAAGGAACCCGGAGGTTTATTGCCGCCCTCACATAAGGCCGCCATTGGTCCCTATCCTGAGCAAGATTAATCCAGTCTCTACCATCATATCCCACCTCACTCAAATCCATTTTAACATTATCTTCCCATCTACGTCTCGGCCTCCCTAAAGGTCTTTTTCCCTCCGGCCTCCCAACTAACACTCTATATGCATTTCTGGATTCGCCCATACGTGCTACATGTCCTGTCCATCTGGATTTTATGTTCCTAATTATGTCAGGTGAAGTATACAATGCGTGCAGCTCTGCGTTGTGTAACTTTCTCCATTCTCCTGTAACTTCATCTCTCTTAGCCCCAAATATTTTCCCAAGCACCTTAATCTCAAACACCCTTAATCTCTGTTCCTCTCTCAAAGTGAGAGTCCAAGTTTCACAACCATACAGAACAACCGGTAATATAACTGTTTTATAAATTCTAACTTTCAGATTTTTTGACAGCAGACTGGACGATAAGAGCTTCTCAACCGAATAATAACAGGCATTTCCCATATTTATTCTGCGTTTAATTTCCTCCCGAGTGTCATTTATATTTGTTACTGTTGCTCCAAGATATTTGAACTTCTCCATCTCTTCAAAAGAGAAATTTCCAATTTTCATATTTTCATTTCGTACTATGTTCTAGTCACGAGACATAATCATATACTTAGTCTTTTCGGGATTTACTTCCAAACCTATTTCTTTACTTGCTTCCAGTAAAATTTCCGTGTTTTCTCTAATCGTTTGTGGATTTTCTCCTAACATATTCACGTCATCCGCATAGACAAGCAGCTGATGTAACCCGTTCAATTCCAAACCCTCTCTATTATCCTGGACTTTTCTAATGACATATTCTAGAGCAAAGTTAAATAGTAAAGGTGATAGTGCATCTCCTTGCTTTAGCCCACAGTGAATTGGAAACGTATCTGATAGAAACTGACCTATACGAACTCTGCTGTACGTTTCACTGAAACACATTTTAATTAATCGAACTAGTTTCTTGGGAATATCAAATTCAATAAGAATATTATATAAAACTTCTCTCTTAACCGAGTCATACGCCTTTTTGAAATCTATGAATAACTGATGTACTGTACCGTTATACTCCCATGTTGTCTCCAATATCTGTCGAATACAAAAAATCTGGACTTACTCGTGTTAATTATGAAAGTCTGTGCGACTTACAGCTGTTTCGGTGCTCCATCACACCATCCTCAGAGCCTACTAGATCTCGGCGTCATCTCGTACTTCTCTGCCTGTTGTGTGGGTGCGTTTGATTGTTGAAAAGTGTTGAATAGTTGAGTCAAATGGTGTGTGTACTGAAATTGATCTGTGTGTTGAGAATTTGATCAGGGTGTGTTTTAGTGTGTTTGTATATTTCATATTGTTCTATTGTGTTGAGTTTTTGGTTCTTGGGTTGTATGTGTAGGATTTCAATGTCCGCATTTATGTTATTGTATGTGTGGTTAGCAGTGGCGGCTCGTGAACTTGTGGATTGGGAGAGCTGCAGTAGATTTTGGTACATACAAATTTCACTTCTTGACATCATTACTAATAAGTATAGGACAAAGATAAATGCACTACATATCGAAAAACCAAAACTTCCTGACTTAGTTGGGAGATGTCTGTGGGACCATTTGCTAATCCCTAAGAAAAACTAATACCATCGATTTCAGTCTGAATATTAGATCGGCAGACACTCAACTTACAATCTACCAGTTCATTCTGAATTGTCTTAGATTAACCTTAAACAGTGGCATGTTCCAAATGATTTTTGAGGGGCTCGTGAGATTACTCACGAATTGTAGCAACCCACGAAACACATCAGGGTTCTTCGAATCGTTTTTCCATCATGTCCCTTAAGGGGAAGTTCATATTGGCCACAAAAGTTGATACAATAAATTTTGTAAAATAATTTCACGATTTATTTTTATCACTTCTTGATTATGTTTGAGAGTGTTTGTTCTGTTCGTTTCATTTAATTGCACAGCAGTATGAGTTGCGTAACATAGCCAATGAAACAACATTTTTCAGGTGAGACTGCGAAGATTCGTGCATTTTGCTTTTTAGGGGCAAATGTCCTAAATCTGTCACACCACTCCTAGTCCATGCAGCATCACCACCGAAGAGGAGGCAAGGAAAACAAAATACAGATTTTTTTTTTTGTTCACATTCACGTAACCACAAATGCTTAGCGTAAATTTCATTGTTATACAGTACAAAGACAAAGGTGGTGCAACCAAGTACTAAAGTGACCTGTGTTTTGTAAAATGTGAGCTAGATCTTTAGTTTTTTAATAAATACGTGTGTTTTTTCAGCCCTGAATTCATTGTTTTTTGTGTCTGGCTTGTATATTTCGCGAAATATGCTAATTTTAGTATTTTTTCTATATACATTCATGTGTCAGTCGTCTAAAAACCCATGTGTCCATATCTAGAAAAAATTTTTGTGGGTGAAATGGCAGAGGATATATTAAAAATTGCGAAATTTCAAAAAACATAAAAATAAACATATTTCCTAAACAAAAGCTAACAGTAAGTTCAAAATTGCATCTAAGTCATAATTTTAGTAGTATTTCATAAATATAGAAGCAAGAATTAACTCCAGAAAAATCTGTTGAAGTAGCAACAAATTATTTAATTTTAAAAGTGGATGCTCTAAACTTTTGCCCGCTACTGTACTTCCTTACATATATACACTATTTCGGCTGGATGAAGCTTAAGTAAGATTTAAGTCGGGTAACGGACGACCCTTTAATTTCACTTCATTACATCAATATTTTCCGCAAGGGAAAGTTGAGAAAAATAAAATTAATATTCTGTAATTCACACACACTCATGCTTGCACATTTGCACTGGTTAAGTTACAGTATTAAGACGTCACACCAAAGCAACACTCAGATATACTGATGGTCAACAATTTTCTAAAACTGGAAAAGAAGTCTCTTTGGTATTTTACGTGCTATATCAAAAGGATTCTACTCGTGCAATCATTTTGAGTTAAGGCAAATATTAGGTTCTGCTGGAGGCTGGATATATACGTAATAATAAGGCAAAAGAGGATATTAATTTCGTTATATTAACTCGATAAGATTCTACAACAATAAGTATGTGAAAAGAAAAGAAAAATTTTGTCATTAAGTTTCAAGGGAAAAGGGAATCCATTTGACGCAGCATTACAATAGCGGTGTGGGAGGAGGGGAAAGATTCCTTGTCGCCTGGCTCTGCAAGCCACTGCAGCGAGATATGGGTTTTAAACAGCGGCAGTTTCCCTCTGCTTCCCTTCACCTCTCTAGCCCCTTACCATGCAAGACACACTCTCTATGAACTGACCACCCTGCAAATCCCAGGACGACTTTGAATGCAGTGTCAATTCCAATACAGTCGACGCGCAAAAATATTATGGATAAGATAATAGTACATATTCCCGGCCAGATGAAATATGAAGCAATTTACCAATAAAAGCTGTAACAATTCTTCTAAAAATTAAAGTAAATATTATTTTTTATTTTCCTGTCAAAGCAGGGAGTGCTGCAGCTCCGCAGCTCTTATGGACGAGCCGCCCCTGGTGGTTAGCATTGGTTATGTCAGCCGTGGCGAAAATGCCATCGTGCGCCGAGCCACTGTGTAACTGCAACGTGCATAGCACCTATGGAGGGAGGCGGACACCCGAATGGGAAGTGAAGCAACTGTCTGACTTATTAACGGTTTTTCATTTTCCTTTACGTCAAGCATTTAAATAAAATTATATACAGTACAAGGCTACAAACTAATGTTTAGTACGTGTAACGAAGAAAGAAATGAACAATAAAACATAGGACACATTATCACAACCTAAAATTAACTGTCTTCAGAATGTCCCTGCGGCAGAGTTTCAAAATCAGGAATTATGTCACTTACTACCAGTCGTAGTTGATCACGAAGGTATTTGTCTGTCAGTCGTGATCTAAATTTGATTTTTACTATTTTAATTGTTGAAAATAATTTTTAACAAACGTAAGTTGTAGCGAACATGGCTTCAACAGAGGAAGCGAAAGAACGAAGCTTCAAATATATATTTTTTGCCAAAGATTTGAAAAGTTCAATATCTGTCAAGTCCTTATATCTAGCTTTCATTTAACGTGACATTGTAAATCTGTGAGTTTAAATTGAAGATCTAACCGCATTATTCGTACATCTGCTGAAAAAGGATCGACGTACAGAGATGATGATGATGATGATGATGATGATGATAATAACAATAATAATAACAACAACACTTAACCTTTTAATGTTTCATCAGTAACATGTAGTAACTTATAATGCCGTTTTATGTTGTACAGGGACATCATTTTATTTTTACTTCAATTTTTATTGTACCTGAGTTTTTGATTGTACTTCACTCCCACCCCTTCTACTAATGAAGTTTAACCGTCCTCTACACAGACCCAAGACCGCATATACAGTCATAGTAGCCTTACCGCCACAGTACGTTCCAAAAATATGTTCGCGTTTTCCAATGACGAAAGAGCTTTCAATATTGCATCATTTTCGCACAGGTACTGTCGTCCATTTTCCCACGTCGCATTCCAGTTTTCCCCACCAGCTTTATTCACCTCTCTGTAAAGGGTAGTGGCTGGGCTGTCTTAGCTCTTTTCTGAGAACATTAATTTCTGTTAGGAATTGGACATCTGCGTAATATTACACCCATACAACTGTTTAAAATAACTTAAATAAAAGGGCCTCGTTAAGTAATTAACTGTCACGTGATTTCCCTCCTTTCTACGATCCTGCGACATAACCACTTGGACGGACAGTAGATAGCATGTCTGAGTAATTTTATCTTTTCGGATCGGGCAGAAGTGAAGATTGAATTTACAGTACGTAAGGTACTCTTTTATAGAGTAGGTACAGAATTATTTCAGCATGAGTTACTAGTACGAAGGACGAAACTGGTAATTGTAAATACACACATTAGAACTGAAGCCTGTATCGAAATGAACCGCCACCATTTTGAAAAATGTGTTTAAATATCCATATTATGAATATTTTTCAATTTAACTTCATTCTCTATATTGTACGCTAATGTGCTGTAGACAGTATAATATACACTGCATAATGAATACGTTCGCATGGAAAGCTCAGTTCGTGAGTAAAAACACTCATTGTTAATAGTGTACTGTATTCTGACTAAACAAAAACATAATGAAAATTATCAAACTCAAAAGCGTGATATTTCCTAGTTTACGTAAATGGATGAACTACTTTTCTTCTCTCCTATACCTAGTAAAGTGATTTGTTTGTATATTACTCCAGTCATGGAAGGGGGCAGCAACCGTTGATCCAAAGGTATAGCCAGGTTAATATCAAAAATGTTAGTAAAAATAAAATGATGTCCCTGTACAACCGTTTTCCTAGTAATACTTGTGAACAAATCATACATTTAATATTCTCATCATATTGTCAGCAAAAAAATGCATCCTCCCATCTTACTTGAAACTTTCGTTTTTGTAGAGGTACATGGTTTCGAGAGAGATATTGCGACGATACGCCACTCGCAGGTCAGAGACAAATACAAATGGAACGGAGTTTGACTCCAGTGAGTAAGAGGGTGGGGGTTGTAGGTAGGAAGCAAGGGAAATGCACTGCGAGCCACAATGTGCTCGTGAGTCGCATTTTCGCCACGGCTGGGTTATGTGATCGGCGTATGTAGATGTATTGTGTCCTGATTCTCTTCGTGCATCTTGTAGCAGCTCTGTTGTACTCGCCTGCTTCTCTACAGCCTGACCATTTCTGTTCCTTTGCAAATCCGCAAGTGACAACTTAAACCAGCAGCTCTGTACAGGCTGTCTGAGGCGTGGAGAGCAACGCTACAAGAAAACACGTGGCAGTGCACAGTGGACAGGGTGGATTTTCACCCCTTTGATACAATTTTATAACTTACTTAGTGAAGCTATGTCCAACATGGCCACTAAAGAAAGTACTAAAGTAGAGAGATTCGATCCGGTGTTGTGGGTTGAGCTTCGGTGTAGCTCAGTGGTTAGAGCACCCAGTGCGTAAAACTGGAGGTCTCGGGTTCGATCCCCGGCGCCGTAGCGAATTTTTCTTCATTAATAACCAATCCGTTAATTTTACTACAGAAAAAAGTATTAAAAATTTGTTTAAAAATGCAGAAAGATTACCCAACTGAATTGTTGTTTAAACATTTCAAAGTTTTCAACATTAAACAAGTGTATTATTTTATTTAATTAAAATATTTCCATAGAAATTTTAATAACTTTGAAAGGTATATACGTAAATATACAGGGTGTTTAAAAATACGGGGCATAATTTCAGGTATGTATTACTCACATGTAGACAATCAAAATAGTTCATTACAACATGTGTCCGGAAATGCTTTATTTCCGAGTTATGGCCTTCACAACATTGAAATTCACCGGAACGTTTTTCTTTCCGCAGGTCGTTGCCGTCAAAGGAGACATTAAGAGGGCACTCTGACAGTTCATTCCGAGGCGAAGGTTACATTCAGTGTTGTGTAGGCGTTAGACTGTGCGACATGTATTCAAATCAAGAGCTGGCAGAGATACACTTCATGTACGGTAAGGCGGACGGCAATGCTGCGCTGGCTCGTCGTTTGTACCAGGAGAGGTACCCACAGCGACAATGTCCAGATCGGAAGACATTTGTACGTCTCCATTACCGTCTGTGCGAGTATGGAAAATTTAACTCGATGGATAGGTAGAGGTGGCCCAATTGCTTGGCCTCCACGCTCACCTGATCTGAACCCTCTCGATTTCTACTTGTGGGGCCATTTAAAATCATTGGTTTATTCGTCCCCGGTGCCTGATTTGGAATCCCTTCGGAATCGAATTGTGGCATGTTCTGAGGACATACGCAATACTCCTGGAGTTTGGGATCGTGTTCGCAGGTCAATGAGACATAGATGTGAGGTCTGTATTCAAGCAGGAGGCGGACATTTTGAACATCTTCTGTAATGACAACGACCTGCGGAAAGAAAAACGTTCCGGTGAATTTCAATGTTGTGAAGGCCATAACTCGGAAATAAAGCATTTCCGGACACATGTTGTAATGAACTATTTTGATTGTCTACAACTGGGAAATACATACCTGAAATTATGCCCCGTATTTTTCAAACACTCTGTAGAACTAAAAATATGAATTCTCTGCGTTTGTCTGCACCAAAATATAAAACCAATGCAGCTTTTTATCATAGCATGAGTCAAGGTCCCAGGTTATTAAACAAATTTTATTCCAATTATATTTCAACAACGAATTCTCTCCAAATTAATAAAAAATAAAAAAATTTGTTTTGGATATATAGTTTGGCTTTAAACATATTAAACACTATTTAATCTGTATTCACTCTCAATTTTAATTTTATTTTTGTCTGTATTGGAATCCCCTCCTGAGCACGAGTCTTACTCATTCAGGAGTGGGCCAGTTTATCTTTCATTGTATTTATTAACTTGTATTCGTTTCAAACTTACTAGCAATAAAATAAATAAATAATAAATAAATGAATAAATAAAAAATTGAAATTAAATATTTTTAAATAAAATTTACACGAAAACCGTTCACGCTATTTAAATACGCCAGAGTGATAAATTATTCACTATTAGATTTTCTTTCAATATGGACAAAAATCACTATCCTACTCGCAATATTTACCGAATAAGAGGGTCTTAAACATGTTGGAAAACATTTTTTTTCTGAGAAAACTATGAATTCTCCACCAATACGATATTACACTTTTTTGTTGCATATAACGTGAGCTATTCGCTCTGAAAATCTACAGGGTTATTTCATTTCCACTCTAACAGTAGCTGTTTAATATTAAATATGTGACTTGATTATCACAGGGATATTTTGATGTAATTTATGACCAGATTTTTGTTAATATTTCGTAGCCCTCCCGTATTTTCCTCTTCCCCGATTTTTCGGTTCCAAATTTTGATGTGGGGGGGGGGGGATTACGCAAGTGTAGCAGTTGGATTTGAAAGGTGCAGAGAATCGAACATGGTGCGCTTAATTCGCATCTCGAAATGCACCCAACTAGGATGAGAACGCAAAATGATTGCGTAATGTATTCCTTGGAATAATCCTTACGCATTTCGCTCCATTTGCCCCAGAACTGGCACACTAAAGAGGCCGAGAAAAAAGAATTTCTTCGCTGTCATGGAAAAAGGGGGGGAGGGGATCGAAGGAGAAATGGAGCAATTATTCAATTTCCACATGAAACCCAAAAGTTGAGGCAGAACTGTGGTGGGGGGGGAGAGGAAGTCACATGCAATAGCCCAAGAGAATAGGATTTGGAATGAATGGTTTAAATTTCTGAATTGAAGGGTAATTAGACCCCTTATATCAACCCTACAATAAAAAAATCAAGATGAGGGGTGAGCGGAGGGGTAGGGGGGAAGGAGGTGAGAGTTGAAAAACTTTTCCCTTTGTTCGTTTCAGCTGTTTCAACAGAGCTTCGAATTAGCCAGACGACGTTCACTTGTTCGCGGATCTGATGAAGTCGGTTACTATGGCAACCAGAATGACGCTTTGGTTACAAACACGTTCCGAGCGCCCGCACAATGGGGGAAAAGAGACTCAGGTCTACTGCTGCAGATTTTACCCCTGGAAGTGCTTTTACACGCAGCCTTTCTCTGATAGCTTCACACACGTATATATATTCGTGTTGTCTCTTGCTGTAAAAAGAGTAGAGAGAGAGAGAGAGTTGGGAGCGTTTTAACTTCCCCATTGCTTGTTCTGCAATCTTCTTAAGTCATGTGAATTTTTTTTCCCCAGCCGTGGAGGGAAATTTAATTCAAAACGTCGAGTCAAAACTTCTTATATCATAGTAAACTCACTTTCCCAGGCATAAAATTTACCTGCCTTATTTATTTACCTTATTTCTGACAAACCTATCCAAGTAGATAAGCTGTAAAGTACCTGGGTTCATAGATAAGTTTTCCGGGTTGTTGAAGTGCCTGAATAAGAGCGTCCTCGGTTCATATCTCGAAGCAAGTTTTACTTTAACGTAAAGCGCTTATCTTTGAGTGTCAAATGAATAAAATGTAACGAAAAGTTAAACATCGCACATCAATTGCCTACAATGGCAGAGAGTTTCTTAAACTATTCTGACGTCATTTGCTTGGCAACGGAGCAGATTCTTGCATTGATATGATGTTTGTTAGAGAGATGGAAATAGCAATTCTTTTTTCAACAAGAACAATTTATTTATTTACATTAAACTATTTAACAACAAGAATGACAAAATAAAGAACACATGAACGCATTCTTTTTGAGTTACCGGTACAGAATTAATAAGAGACATATTTAACAACAACAATGGCAAAATAAAAAGACATGAACGAAATCTTTTTGAGATACCGTTACAGAATTAATAAGAGAAATATTTAACAACAACAATGGCAAAATAAAAACACATGAACGCATCCTTTTTGAGTTACCGGAACAGAATTAATAAGAGACATATTTAACAACAACAATGGCAAAATAAAAAGACATGAACGAAATCTTTTTGAGTTACCGTTACAGAATTAATAAGAGAAATATTTAACAACAACAATGGCAAAATAAAAATACATGAACGCAACCTTTTTGAGTTATCGGTACCGAAATTATAAATTTAACAACGACATGCCACAAAGAAAAATGCTTGAACGCAATATTTTTGAATTTGCGACACCGAGTTAACAAAGAAAATGGTAAATTTATCAACAATGGCTTCATTGTTACAACAATACAAAATAAGAGACACAAAAATATTCTTTTTTAGTTACTGGTATAATTAATAAGATAAATGATAAATTTATGTCCACACCTGTGAATTAACGGTCAGCGCGTCTGGCCGCGAAACCAGGTGGCCCGGGTTCGATTCCCAATCGGGGAAAGGTACCTGGCTGAGGTTTTTTCCGGGATTTTCCCTCAACCCAATATGAGAAAATACTGGGTAACTTTCGGTGCTGGACCCCGGATTCATTTCACCGGCATTATCACCTTCACCTCATTCAGACGCTAAATAGCCGAAGTTGTTGATAAAGAGTCGTAAAATAACCTACTAAAAAAAGATAAATTTAACAACATTGAATTTATTATAACAGCAACAATGTTACAAAATAAAACCACTTAGATACTATATTTTTGAGATGAAATCCCACCATTCATTCTGTGAGAAGTTTGGTTATATTAATAAGGGTGTAGATGCTTTTATATAGAAAACTAGTGGCTTGTGCAGCAAATGCAACAAACTATGTTCGTCAGACGTTCAAATAAAAGTTTTTCAGATTTATTTTCAATGAAGTATACCAGACATTTTCAAAGTTATTTGCTTCCATTATAATGAAACATACTTCCTCTGAATGGTTTTTTTATGCCACATACTTTTCTTGAACCTATCCACCTTCACTTTTTGAGTTTCAACGTGAAAACGCAAGTAACAATGTCAGGAAGATCAGTGGGTTTTTCATGTGGAAGTAAAACAATAGCTATTTCAGGTCATTGTGGATTGTAGGTGCAAGTTAAAAAAAGTCAGGTTTGTTAAGCTTTCGAACAATAGACATAGCATCTTGGTATAGCTGCTGCATGTACAGCTTGAAATGTACAGGGTAAAATCATTTTATCCTGCTAAGAGATCTTGCTGAAATGATCGGGAGACTACAAAATGTTGTAGGTCTCTTATTTTATCAGTAAGAATACCTTTTGGTCTTTCCTTAGGAACTGTAATTTTTGCGCTCTCTCGAGCCAATACTAAAGAGAATGACGCATATAAATATCTACACCACACCGCCATTAAGTATATGAAAATAACTATAAAAATATTTGATTTTTAATAACAATATTATTGTCTTACGTACGTTTTGTAGTTATGTACTATATAGCCCCCACTCATTAAATTATAGAAATGAAGATCGAATTTAAGATATTCTCTACATCTACTTATATAACCCCAAAACGTTTCACTTTCATATCATCAATATAGCATTAATATGAAATGAAAAATAGTCACATCATGGCATTAAATATAATATTATTTCATTTCTAATGGTAGTAATGTCATCAAACACCTCAAGTTTTGTAGATTTTAATATCCAATACACAGCTGTACTCAGAAAATTACACGCCGCAGAATCAGACCTGTAAATTAATTTTTGTAAGTCTTGAAGTTTTTAATAACTAATTTAATTTAAGTTGTAAATATGTCAGCAATCCTGCAGGTCATGGCCTTCGTGTAATACCCTATTGTTTATTGGATTTTGTGTTTTGTTTTATATTGAAATGCAATTAGTTATCAAAACTAACGAAAGATGGATTTTGGAAAATATGAAAATTATGTAGGAAATCTAACGCTTCACTGAAAGTTACTATTTTTCTGAAAAACTTCGGGTTCTACGCTTCAAAATGAGGGGTCATTTATTAAAATCCGTTCAGCCATTTTCCCGTAATTTCCATTACCAGTTCAAATTATTTATATGGATTAAGATGTGTAGATTGTGAAAACATTGCGAGAACAAAATGACGATCGTTGCTATAGGGACAAGAGAGAACGTTGCCATGCCAGGTGTATACATTACCCTCGGACGGAATAGCACGCATCTTGCAGCTTTATGAACGCGTTTAATTTCGTAATGAATAATAATAACAGAGTTAATGTAGGAAAATATCCCGCATCCATCCAGACTCTCCCTCTATGGAACATTTAAGAACCAACCGCCAACGGGACGCCTGTAATTTGAGTCTGAAACATTAATTCCTGAAACAGAGGGATGCAGTTTTAATATTTTCAGGCCTTTTAAATGTTTAAAACAGACTTATGAGGGTTAAATGTAATTCCAGTCGTTGGCAGAAAGCAGAAATAATCACCACATGATAAGTCTCATGTTCTATCCCCAAAAAATTATGCTTATCCCTATATAGAAACCGATGAGGATAACTGCCCTTAATGTAGGGTTGCCTTAAGACACAGAATATTATAATCAGTTTTATAAAAATACTAACATAATTTACAGTTCGACAACAAATATATTATACAAGTTGAACGGTAAGTAATGTCATTAATTTCAGGGGGTTATTCTTCGAAATATTTCAAACATAAAATTTAAATACATTTTTGCTCGAAATATGTATTGTAAGATTTTCCTGTGTTAAAGTTCAACGTACCTCGTTTACATGTTTCGACCTATTTATAGGTCATCTTCAGACATCTTCATCTCAACACACAAACAAACAAATACAACCACACAGGCGTATACAAACACAAATGTAACACCTGCAACAACTTCTACATAGGACAGACAGGCAGATCATTTCAAACACGTTACAAAGAACACATCACAGCCATAACAAAATTACAAAACACCTCCACATATTCAGAACACATCACAAATGCTAACCACACCTACAGAGACATCAACACAGACATGGAAATACTACACATCCAATCAAAAAGCCAGAAACTAAACACACTAGAACAATATGAAACATACAGACACACGAAAACACATCCCAACGAAATTCTCAACACACAACTCAACTTCAAAACACACACACTCTTTGACTCTACACTATACCACAGGAACACACCCTCACAGGAAACAGAACAAGTGGCGCCAAGACCAGCAACGAGCAGTTCTGAAGATGACCCATAAATAGGTCGAAACATGTACAGTGTTAAAAGTTGTGTAATCAAGATGCATTTTTGCTCGTTATTGCTTCCTTTCCGAGATAAAAATTGTTTTATATGTAAAATTTCACAGCGTGTTTTGTGAAAGCCATTGGTTTAATTCCCAATATGCTCAGTCAATTTAAGAGGAGTGTATTATGGTAATATATGACTGGAATAATTTTTAAATTTTATCCTTTAAATGAGCAGAAATTTGATATGAACAAATGTAACATTTTAAAATTCCTTTTCAAAGCGAAAATTACATTTGTTGTGCGACACGCTCACTAATGACACCTTCATCCTCGACCTCAAATAAGTATTAGCGCCACGGCGGCATCTTTACAATCTTATTCCCAGTAATGCTTTAGAATGACTCTAATCTCAAACTTTATCACGTCCATTTTATATTCTAGATATTAACAATTGACGGCTGTCATATCCAGTACCGGATTTAGGCCTAGGCAACATAGGCAGTTGCCTAAGGCCAGGGGGCGGCATTTTCTCTCTCTTGTTTTTACAGTGAAATTTATTTTTAAGTCCACACCTGTGGATTAACGGTCAGCGCGTCTGACCGCGAAACCAGGTGGCCCGAGTTCGATTCCCGGTCAGGGCAAGTTACCTGGTTGAGGTTTTCCCTCAACCCAATATGAGCAAATGCTGGGTAACTTTCGGTGCTGGACCCCGGACTCATTTCACCGGCATTATCACCTTCATCTCATTAAGACGCTAAATAACCTGAGATGTTGATACAGCGTCGTAAAATAACCTACTAAAAAATAAACAATAATAACCAGAGCATCCTTGTATTGTCCAACTGAAGAAAATCATTGACATTTTACAAGATAGGAAACATAGACAAAAAAAAAAAAAAAAAAATAAGACACGACAGAATGAAAGTCAGCTTGAAGAGAAATGTTGATTTTTTATCATAAGCCGCAATTCACAGGTAAATATCGTGCCATATTTTCTCTAGCAGCTTGAATTAAAAAGCAGCATTCTTGGTAACTGTTGTCTGAAGCACATATCATCTTTGCTGTCACTGCTGTCTTCGGAATAGCATTTATGTATTTGATTGATTGATTGATTGATTCATTCATTCATTCATTCATTCATTCATTCAGTGTTCTGCCCAAGGACAAGTCTTTCACTGCAAACCCAGCATTCTCCAATATTTTCTATTCGTGCCTTCCTTTTTGTCTCATATGATCCATATATCTTAATGTTGTCTATCATCTGATATCTTCTTCTGCCCCAATCTCTTCTCCCGTTCACCATTCCTTCCAGTGCATCCTTCAGTAGGCAGTTTCTTCTCAGCCAGTGACCCAACCAATTCCTTTTCCTCCTCCTGATCAGTTTCAGCATCATTCTTTCTTCACCCACTCTTTCCAACACAGCTTCATTTCTTATTCTGTCTGTCCATTTCACACGCTCCATTCTTCTCCATATCCACATTTCAAATGCTTCTATTCGCTTCTCTTCACTTCGTCGTAATGTCCATGTTTGTGCCTCATACAGTGCCACACTCCATACAAAGCACTTCACTAGTTTCTTACTTAGTTCTTTTACAGAGGTCCGGAGAAGATGTTCCTTTTTCTATTAAAAGCTGTCTTGGCCATTTCATTATAAAGTATTAATATACCAGTTATGTAGACAAATAAGAAGAAACATAGCCACTGAGTTTAATTTGGTTTCAAAGCTATTCTTTTCCACCTTATGACTAGGTCTGTCCCTGAAATGTGGACCAACTCTCTAGTAGTGATGCTATAAGCTAAATCTGGGTTTGTGTTGCAAGAAATGCCAATAACGAAATACCAAAATCGTCATTGCTAGGTGCACTTCACAAATGTCTAATTTCTACAGGCCATATGCTCCATTTTCTTCAAATGCGACTGATTTTAATTCCATCGTAGCCCTCTATAATTTTTTTTGTGTCTTTCAGTCGGATCTCCTTCCATTTCCATTTTTCCCGTCTCCTCAGATATTTCATTTCCCGGCCTCCCTCTCTTGATAGCAGGCTTAACAGTTAATTGAAGGAAAACATTCACCTGCTGTAGCTGGGCCTGCCGCTCTCAGAACCCTCGCCCTCCAGAGTACAGCTGCACCAAGCGTCTCGAAACATCCTTTACAATGTTCAGCTTCCATGAACAGCACGCAGACTTTGCCTAAGTACAGAGATCTAAAGAAACTACAGTCATTCGTGCCTCTCTGACTGTCACTCCCTCTTTTTGTTTGCTCGTCATTGTCACTCTCTGTCACTCTATCACTCTGTTACACTCTCATGCACTCTGTCAGTCAGTCGCTCTTCCTGTCTGTCACTCTCTTTCTGTTACTCTTCCTTTCACTCTGTCTGTATCTCTTATGATGTCACAGTCTGTTACTGTATTAATGTCACTCTTCGTCTTTGTCACTCCCTCTATGACTTTGTCTATCACAGTGTCACGCTCTATCTATTACTCATCCTATTTGCCACACTGTCAACATATCTGTCTGTCTGTGTATTATTCATTCTGTCACTCCCTATGTCTGTTATTCACTTTGTCATTTTTTCTGTTTGTCTGCCATTGGCCGACTCTACGGTGGCCTTGTACCATGCTGTATGTCTAAATGATGTTATGGTGCCTCAAAAATAAGAATATTGTATATTTTGTTTTAATTTCTATAGTAATAACAATGTAGATGAAATTATTGGGGATCATCGGTGTGGTTTTAGGCGTAACAGAACAACTATTGATCAGATATTTTGCATTCGACAGATAATGGAGAAAAATGGGAGTATAAGGGTACAGTGAATCAGTTATTCATAGATTTCAAAAAGGCATATGACTCGGTTAAGAGAGAAGTTTTATATGATATTCTTATTGAATTTGGTATTCCCAAGAAACTAGTTGGATTAATTAAAATGTATCTCAGTGAAACATACAGCAGAGTTCGTATAGGTCAATTTCTGTCATATGCGTTTCCAATTCACTGTGGGCTAAAGCAAGGAGATGCACTATCACCTTTACTTTTTAAGTTTGCTCTAGAGTATGCCATTAGGAAAGCCCAGGATAACAGAGAGGGTTTGGAATTGAACGGGTTACATCAGCTGCTTGTGTATGCGGATGACGTGAATATGTTAGGAGAAAATGCACAAACGATTAGGGAAAACACGGGAATTTTACTGGAAGCAAGTAAAGAGATAGGTTTGGAAGTAAATCCCGAAAAGACAAAGTATATGATTATGCCTCGTGACCAGAATATTGTACGAAATGGAAATATAAAAATTGGGAATTCATCCTTTGAAGAGATGGAGAAGTTCAAATATCTTGGAGCAACAGTAACAAATATAAATGATACTCGGGAGGAAATTAAACACAGAATAAATATGGGAAATGCCTGTTATTATTCGGTTGAGAAGCTTTTATCGTCCAGTCTGCTGTCAAAAAATCTGAAAGTTAGAATTTATAATACAGTTATATTACCGGTTGTTCTTTATGGTTGTGAAACGTGGACTCTCACTTTGAGAGAGGAACATAGGTTAAGGTTGTTTGAGAATAAGGTGCTTAGGAAAATATTTGGGTCTAAGAGAGATGAAGTTACAGGAGAATGGAGAAAGTTACACAACACAGAACTGCACGCATTGTATTCTTCATCTGACATAATTAGGAACATTAAATCCAGTCGTTTGAGTTGGGCAGGGCATGTAGCACGTATGGGCGAATCCAGAAATGCATATAGAGTGTTAGTTGGGAGGCCGGAGGGAAAAATACCTTTGTGGAGGCCGAGACGTAGATGGGAAGATAATATTAAAATGGATTTGAGGGCGGTGGGATATGATGATAGAAACTGGATTAATTTTGCTCAGGATAGGGACCGATGGCGGGCTTATGTGAGGGCGGCAATGAACCTCCGGGTTTCTTAAAAGCCAGTGAGTAAGTAAGTAAGTAAGTAAATAATAACAATGTGTAGTGGCTGTCTGAGAGATTCTTCTGCTACTGCTTTTAGAGAGGTATGGCGGAAGGCAATAGTGCTGACGCGGGCAGTTGAAATGTAGCATACCAAATCAATAAATAATAATAATAATAATAATAATAATAATAATAATAATAATAATAATAATAAAATTTTATTTAGTATTTAAAGACGGTCGTAGAAATCGGAAGCATTTGACCAACAAGGAAGTCTCCGCCGCTTCTAGCCCGACTCCCGTCATTTCCACCGAAATCCTTTCCTCCTGGCAGGCCGTCTACACAAAGCTTTGTAAGAACAGTAGCTTCATTTAGTTATTCATTTGTTTGGTTCGTCGTCGACCCAGTTTTGTGTGTGAAGAGCTTCGGGAAGGAACATCTATCGCGATGGAAGACCTTACGAATAGGATTTCGACATCCGTTTTCCTCAAAGAGAAAGATTTCGTGCTTTCGCTTCGGTATGGAGAGCAAGATAGAGAGAGAAAGAGAGAAAGAGCAGGGAGAAAGACTGTTCTCCAAATTTCTGTAATATCTCATCATTTCCAACGACGTGGTCTGACCAATAAAAGTTGAAGGAAATAAGGAATGAAATCTCCATAGCAACAAAGTAGATTCGTGATATCCTTTTACTACAACGTAATTCAGTACCTGTTTCACATAATTGACTTTTTACATCCGATTTTTTTTGTGACAAATAAAATACTAAAAAAAAAAAATTCTTCAATTCGTTCGACGAAAAAAGAGAAACAAATATGTCATCATATACAGTAATGTTGCTACTGTGTAAACTAGAAAGAGCTTGCAATTTTTTATTCATAGAGGATGGATTAATTGCACCGTTATCTGCAATCGTGATGTTATTATGAGATGGTATTTTGATGAGATGGTCCTAGGATCGCGATAGGTTTATCGTAGTAGGGAGGATCGGAAAGTAACGCACAACAATTTCTTTACGGTGTACTATTTTGGTTAGGACGTTCAAAGTTGGCAGATAGTTAGGTTGAATTTTTCGCTACAGATAGCAATGGCTCGTTTAGGTTCACCCTGGCGGAACGAGCGGTAACTACTGAGTGAAAGTTTGTAACACCTCTTCGGAAACACCCTATATATTTATATATACAGGGACATCATTTTATTTTTACTAACATTTTTAATATTAACCTGGCTATACCTTTAGAGAACCGGAAACACCGTTCGCTAACCCCTTCCACGACTGGAGTTCCACGATACTGGCGTAAAATACAAACAAATCTCTTTACTAGATACAGAAGGGAAGAGAAGTACTTCATCCATTTACGTAAACTAGGAAATATCGCGATTTTGAGTTCGATAATTTTCATTAGGTTTTTATTTAATCAAAATGCAGCACTGTATTAAGAATAAGTGTTTTTACTCACGAACTGAGTTATCCATGCGAACGTGTTCATTATGCAGTGTATATTATACTGTCTACAGCACATTAGCGTACACTATAGAGAATGAAGTTAAATTGAAAAATAATCATAATCTGAATATTTAAACACATTTTTGAAAATGGTAGCCGTTCATTCCGATAGCCTACAGGCTTCAGTTCTTTTGTGCATATTACCGCACTATAGACTATTGCATCTAATTCCAATTACCAGTTTCGTCCTTCGTACTAGTAACTCATGTTGAAATAATTTTGTACCTAGTCTACAAAAGAGTAACTTACGTACTGTAAATTCAATCTTCACTTCTGCCCGACACGCACAGACAAAATTACTCAGACATGCTATCTACTGTCCGTCCAAGTGGTTATGCCGTAGGATCGTAGAGTAACAGTTAATTATTCAACGAGGCCCTTTTATTTAAGTTATTTTAAACAGTTGTATAATATTACGTAGACGTCCAATTCCTGACAGAAGTTAATGTTTTCAGAAAAGAGCTAAGACAGCCCTGCTTTTACAGAGAGGCGTGCAGAAGCAGGTGGGGGAAATTGGGATGCGACGTAGGCAAACGGACAGTATCTGTGCGAAAATATGATTCAATATTAAAAGTTCTTTCGTCACTGGAAAACGCGAACATATTTCTGGAACGTACTATACTCAGTAACTCAGTGCTGTTTACTATAAGCGGCCTTGATTCTGTCTGGAGGACAGTTGAAACTTCATTAGTAGAAGGGGTGGGAGTGAAGTACGTTTAATAACTCAGGTACAATAAAAATTGAAGTAAAAATAAAATGATATCCCTGTATAATCCGAACAAATGTAACATTGTAAAATTCCTTTGCAGAACGGAAAGCTACGGTATATGGAAAGCTAGTACTATGGTATTAAAAGCATAGCATATCAGTGGTTTGAGTCATATCTCTTAAACAGAAAACAAAAAGTTGAAATCAACGCATTTATTAACTCCTTTAAATCTACTTCAACATGGGAAAATGTTCACACAGGGGTCCCACAAGGATCTATATTAGGGCCTCTTCTTTTGTCTAATTTTTATAAATGACCTTGGCCCCATAATAAAAGGAATGGGTTATTTTTTATTTTACTAGGTTATTTTACGACGCTTTATCAACATCTTTGGTTATTTAGCGTCTGAATGAGATGAAGGTGATAATGCTGGTGAAATGAGTCCAGGGTCCATCACCGAAAGTTACCCAGCATTTGCTCATATTGGGTTGAGGGAAAACCCCGGAAAAAACCTCAATCAGGTAACTTGCCCCGACCGGGAATCGAACCCGGGCCACCTGGTTTCGCGGCCAGACGCGCTGACCGTTACTCCACAAATGTGGACGGAATGGGTTATCCTACACTATTTACAGATGACACAAGTATCATAATTACAGACAAGAACTTTGCCACATTCAAATATAAAACAGAAATAATTCTCCTTAAAATTTATGACTGGTTTACAACCAATAAATTAGCATTAAACATTAATAAAACTAACATAATTCAATTTAAAACTACTTCAAATTTAATCTCTGAAACATTGGACACAACTATCAACAATATACCTCTACTAGAAACATCAACAACCAAATTTCTTGGTTTGCATATTAATAATACAATAAATTGGGGAAATCATATCAAAGAAATAACCCCCAAACTTAGCTCAGCATGTTTCGCAATTAGGTCGTTACAACAATTTTTAAACAGCAGTATCTTAAAGACAATATATTTTGCCTATTTTCATTCCATTATGTCCTACGGAATAATATTTTTGGGATATTCTGTAGATAGTAAAAATATATTCTTATTACAAAAAAGAGCCATTAGAATAATAGTTGGAGCAAAGGCTAGAGAATCATGTAGATTATTTTTAAAAAAATTAGAGATTCTGACCTTAACAAATCAATACATATACTCTACAATAAATTTCCTCTTATGTAATAAAGAAAATTTTCCAACTAACTCAGCCATACATAGTATAAATACCCTCAGAAGGAATGATTTTCATACGCCATCATCAAATGTATCATGGTATCAAAGGGGAGTACGTTACATGGCTGTAAAAATGTTCAAGAGTCTTCCTGAAGACATTAAGAATCATAGCCAAAACCCTGCATTATTTAAGGTAAAACTAAAAAATTACTTAATATCTCACACTTTCTATTGTGTAGATGAATTCTTGACATTTCACAGTACTGTGTAAATATTATAATACTATTAAATGGTAAACATATTACATTGTATAAAATATTATTGTTATTAAGGTATTAATTCTGTACATATTTCATATTTGCATTTTATATGTATTGCATTTATTTTTAAACGTAAGAATTGGACATGTTCTTTATTCTATGCTATAAAGCAAATGTAAGAATATTATGGAACGAATAAATCTATCTATCTATCTGTCTATCAAATTTGAACACATTTAAAAGGACAAAACTAAAATTATTTCAATAATTTGTTATCATAATACACTGCTCTCTTAAATTGACTGAGAATATTGGGAATTAAATCAATGTCTTTTTCCAAAACACGCTATGAAATGTTTAACATAAAAAAGAAACATTTTTATCTCGAAAAAGAAGCAAGAACGAACAAATTTGTATTTAATTTTTTTGTTTAAAATATCTCAAAGAATAGCCATCTGTAATTATTGATAGCACGTCTTACGTTTTACCCTGTATAAGACTGCAAATAAAAATGGAGAACGTAATTTCCACAGAGAATACTCCTCAGGTTACTGTCATGAAAGTGATGGTCGATAATTTTTTGAGAGCTCCTATTTTTGTCTGCTCATTTCTTGTTCTCGAGAGATCCAATCTGACTCCACTTCAGCCATGTGAAATCTTAAGATATCGGGACCAGGCAAATCTATCCGATATTGGTCCTCGTCTTTGTCGCTCTTGGGGATGGGCAGGAAAAAAAAAAAAGAGAAGCTCGATTTAGCAATGACGCAATACGATATTCGTTCTTAAGCTTAATTTAGGAGTATAAAAAGAGCAAGATATGATTTTAAAGAAACAAATCTTTTCTGGGTCACGGCAGAGAGTCGTTATACGCTTCAAAACTTGAGAGCAAATACAGATTACGTACGCAGGGATTTAGTACAAGTGGTTTTAAAATGTCTTCCACATTTCTCTGTCAATTATTTTCGTGTTCAGATCGAGTTTACTCCAAGATAAAGATTACAGCTATCTGCGCTTTTTGCCGACTATATTGCTTACATCGGTCAACTCTTTCACTTCAAGTATATCAAAGTCAAATTATACGGTAATCACGAGTCTGGGATTTTCCACTCTTCGGTGTCTACCAACCAGCAACTGTCATCTAGACGTGATCACAAGGATCAAAGATGCGAAATCGGCTTCCTATCTAAGTACTTGTGATTTTTTACATCTTCCACGTATGACCACTGATCGGATATCAGCCATTCCAGTTGTTAAATTTTTAATGTTTTAACCCTTTCAGGCCTGATGTACATTATAGTGTACATTGTTTCTTTTTTTCTTTTTTCGAATATCTTCGATACTTTTAAATATCTTGAAAAATTCAATGTGATAGAAATGGAGAATATTATTTTTGAAATATATCTATACTTACTGGCTTTTAAGGAAGCCGGAGGTTCATTGCCGCCCTCACATAAGCCCGCCATTGGTCCCTATCCTGAGCAAGATTAATCCAGTCTCTATCATCATATCTCACCTCCCTCAAATCCATTTTAATATCTTCCCATCTACTTCTCGGCCTCCCTAAAGGTCTTTTTCCCTCCTGCCTCCCAACTAACACTCTATATGTATTTCTGGATTCGCCCATACGTGCTACATGCCCTGCCCATCTCAAACGTCTAGATTTAATGTTCCTAATTATGTCAGGAGAAAAATACAATGCGTGCATTTCTGTGTTGTCTAACTTTCTCTATTATCCTGTAACTTCATCCCTCTTAGCCCCAAATATTTTCCTAAGCACCTTATTCTGAAACACCCTTAACCTATGTTGCTCTCTCAAAGTGAGAGTCCAAATTTCACAACCATACAGAAGAACCGGTAATAGGCTATAACTGTTTTATAAATTCTAACTTTCAGAATTTTTGACAGCAGACTGGATGATAAAAGCTTCTCAACCGAATAATAACAGGCATTTCCTATATTTATTCTGTGTTGAATTTCCTCCTGAGTGTCATTTATATTTGTTACTGTTGCTCCAAGATATTTGAACTTCTCCACCTCTTCAAAAGATAAATTTCCAATTTTTATATTTCCATTTCGTACAATATTCTCGTCACGAGACATAATCATATACTTTGTCTTTTCGGGATTTACTTCTAAACCTATCGCTTTACTTGCTTCAACTAGAATTTCCGCGTTTTCCCTAATCGTTTGTTGGTTTTCTCCTAACATAGTCACATTCTTTGAGATATTTCAAACAAAAAAAGTTTAATACAATTTTCCTCGTTTTCGCTTCCTTTTCTAGATAAAATTGTTTTATATGAAACATATCATTGTGTTATAATATCAATTTTTGTTTTCCACCTGTGCTTATCTTAATATTTGGATTTATATTAACGTTTTCGACACTCGGTGTGTGTCATCAGCGAATAGGGATTATAAAGAATGGACACTGAGCGAACTTTCCTGTGTTTTGTTTCTCTGTGCGCCAGCGGCTAGTTCCACTTTCAAGCGCTAGAGGTAGTGTAATCGAGCATACGCTAAGATAATAATTGAGAATAGAGTTAAGGCACAGGATCCAAACATCGCCTACCTTATTGCATAATCCAGTAACGCTTTGCTTCGAATAAATTCAAGTTAACAGCTTTTCCTTATTTCTCAGTGACAAACTAGTTGTAATAATAATATTTTATATTTCAGATATAATAAATTATATTATAAAATAATATAATAGGACTTACATTATAAAATTAAGTATCGAATTCGTTTAATATTTGTATATAATATAATATAGGTATATGGTTTTACTTCTCATAAGAGTTTTGTTTTTCCATTTTCAGCGCTATCAAATCATTACATATTTTAATTGTTGTTGGGGTCAACGTCTCAACTCTCATTATAAAGGAACTCTAGAGTCTAGACATTGCAGTTAATGACGGATTTATTATTTTATGGATCCAATTTATTTTATTTGAGTATATAATGTACCTAGATGTATTAATTGTGTGTGTTATATTTCCGCTGTGTCGACTGCTAGCTGGTGTGATGTCAGCGCCAACTCTAGGGAGAAAGCAGAATCTCACGCTCTAGCTGGCTTGAAGGTCATTGAAATCAGTCCGGCTACATCAAAGGTACCGACGCGAAGTGTCCATTCTTTATAATCCCTATTCGCTGGGGTCATCTTCAGGTATGGGGTCTATGTCATTGTGTGTTGTGAAGACCTAGCTTCTTAATTATGTTGTGGGTTGTTCACTTGTGTATGACCTTTCATGATTTCTTAATTTAGCTAAAATTACTATAAGCAGTGTGTGGTTGGTTGTTATGATTCTGTTAAATTCTATCTTTTGAAAACCCATATAGGACAATAGAAAATTATGTTAAAACCATTGTTATGACACATAAATATAAACAAGTAAAATATATACACTATAAAAACACTGTAAAACACTGTATACACTATATCACTTTTATCACATATATGGTTGGCTGTGTTGGCCTGTTATATCGTTAAAAATTGGGTTGTTTTTACTGTTCTTGGTAAAAACTGTCTTTTTGACGCACTTTCACTGATTTTCCATAGTATTGTGACAGCGACATTAGATTCGAACTCACGACCAGCGTCCCGCAAGAAAGCAGATCGCGCGGAGCACGGAGGAATGGCGCACGGCGAAGAGGGGAAAGGGCCAACGCGGCGAGAGAGTGGAGCGAGAGTGCGCGCGCATCTGGTGCTGGTAGAGAGGAGAGGGCTCTGGCTTTTTCTGGAGTGCCATCTCTAGAGACGCGTGGAACCTTCGAGGCTACGTCGCTGTGGTTATAAATTACGGACGCGAAGGAACGACAGCAGTTTTCAGTTATTCAGTCAGTGAGAAAGCCAGAGCAAGGAAGCCAGTCTTGTGTACCGGAGTTCGACTCGAGTGTGCGTCCGCAACTGCGTCAGCAGCCGAAGGCCTGAGTTCGAGTGCAGTGGACCGCAGTTGGAGGGACCTGAGTTCGAGTGCAGTGGACCGCAGTTGGAGGGACCCGAGTTCGAGTACAGTGAACTGTCTCTGAAGGTCTGTGGTTCGAGATACTGTGAACTCGAGTGACTGAGATAGAAGAACTGTGAACTGAGAACTGGTAGTTCTGATTTGTAAATAGTGCTTTGTAAATATTAGTTAAGATTAACAGTTCATTGTTGTGCGTAATAGTCCAAGTAAATTGTCATTGTCGTCGGTGGAGTGCTATAACGAATACTGTGTTGAGTGAAAATCCAATTGTTGACGAGAGCGTTTAAGGTGAATTGTAGAAAGGAATTATTGTTGTGACGAATAAATTACATTGTTGTTACTAATAAAATTCACAGTATTGTATGTTGGAGTTTTTGATGTTGTTCAAGTTGACTACAGTGAATCGTGGATGCTGTTATTGAGTACTTAGCCGTATATAATACAAGATATTTTCTGTTGGGTCCGCTGTCTAGTATGGCCATGAGTGTAATTTTAGCTGATGTCTAGTCTCAGCCATGCACCACATAGGAACACTCCAACATACAATACTATGGAAAATCAGTGAAAGTGCGTCAAAAAGACAGTTTTTAACAAGAACAGTAAAAACAACCCAATTTTAACGATATAACAGGCCAACACAGCCAACCATATATGTGATAAAAGTGATATAGTGTATACAGTGTTTTTATAGTGTATATATTTTACTTGTTTATATTTATGTGTCATAACAATGGTTTTAATATAATTTTCTATTGTCCTATATGGGTTTTCAAAAGATAGTATTTAACAGAATCATAACAACCAACCAAACACTGCTTGTAGTAATTTTAGCTAAATTAAGAAATCATGAAAGGTCATACACAAGTGAACAACCCACAACATAATTAAGAAGCTAGGTCTTCACAACACACAATGACATAGACCCCATATCTGAAGATGACACACACCGAGTGTCGAAAACGTTAATATAAATCCAAATATTAAGATAAGCACAGGTGGTAAACAAAAATTGATATTATAATTCAGTGACCTTATCGGCATCTCCAAAATGAAACTAATATCATTGTGTGTTTTGAGGAAGCCATTGATTTACTTCCCAATATGCTCAGTCAATTTAAGAGAGCATTGTATTATGATAATAAACGATTGGAAGTATTTTAGTTTTGTCCTTTTAAATTTGCTGAAATTTGTTTCGAACAAAATGTAATATTTGTAAAATTTCTTTGCAAGATATTTCTTCATAGTTCCGATCACGTGTTTTTCTGTGTGCGTGCATGCGTGTGTGTGTGTGAATTAGTAATATTAAAAATGTAGATTGCAAAATTTGTTGCAATTCTAGATGTGCCTTGTATAATTATGTTATCGAATAAGCCTACTTGTAATACAAAATGTGTATTTTACATGTCTACCTTTTCTACAAAGACGGAACAATCACTCATATCTCATAGATAGGAAACAGAAATTTGAAATCAATACAACTATGAAATCTGCCTCGACATGGGGAACTATTAATAATGGAATTCCTCAAGGATCAACATTAGGTCCCCTACTTTTTATAGTGTTTGTAAATGATATTGCCCCCCTAATAAAAGATGTAGGTCATCCCATATTATTTGCAGATGACACAAGTATAGTAATTACAGCCAATAATTCCAACACATTCCAATCTTCAACAGAGGAAATTCTCTTCAAAATATGTGACTGGTTCTCAGTCAATAAATTAGTATTAAATTGTAACAAAACTAACATAATTCAATTTAAATCCTGTCCAAATTCAAAGTCGCAAATTTCTAGCGCAATAATTAACAATAGATCCCTATTAGAAACAACAACCACCAAATTTCTTTGATTAAAATTCGATAATGTGTTGAATTGGAAAAATCATATTAAAGAAATTACCCCCAAACTAAATTCAGCTTGTTTTACTATTAGATCTATGCAAAAGATAGTAAATATCAATACCTTAAAAACAATATACTTTGCATAATTCCACTCGCTAATGAGTTTTGGAATAATATTCTGGAGAAATTCCACAGATAGTAACAGTATATTTTTACTACAAGAAAGACTAACTGGAATTAATAGTAGGTGCAAAATCTAGGGAATCGTGTAGGACTATTTTCAAAAAACTACAAATAATGCCCATGGCCTGTCAGTATATCTTTTCATTAATAGTCTTCCTCTTATGTAATAGTGAAAACTTTGTAACTAATTCAACAGTTCATAGCATAAATACACGTCAAAAAATGACTTTCATACTCCATTGGCAAGTCTATCGTGCTATCAAAAAGGAGTGCGTTATATGGCAGTAAAAATTTTTAATAGCCTCCCTATCGATATAAAAAATGAAACTCTAAACATAAGATTATTTAGGGCCAAATTAAAGAAGTACCTAATTTCTCACGCCTTCTATTCTGTAGGTGAATTCATGACATTCAATAACACGTCATGAAATTGATACTAAAACTTTGTGTTGTACTAGTAGACTATATTGTAAATCTCGTCTGTATATATTTAATCTAGACTGTGACTATAAATTAAGATTTTATAATAGTATTAAGTTTTTTGACTTGTTCCATATTCTAGCTGTAAAGCAATATATGAATACCATGGAATGTTAATAAATACAATACATAGAAGACCTTTCAATCGAACTCAATTACCTTTCCTTCAATTTCTGCATAACTGTTCCCAGGGAGTTCAAACTAACTATCCCAGTCCTTCATGATATGATATTGAATTCTGGACGAAGAAAACCGTCCAACACAGCTTAGTAAAAAGAGCTCTGGTTTTGCTATTAATTACGTTGCTAATGGATACACTAGATTTTGTTTATTTTTTGCTTCGTTCATCTCGTAATGAAACGAATGATAATTTTACATTTTAGTGTAGGAAGTACGCTATGTTGTTTAAATCCATTTTTAATGCCTGGAATTTAGTGGGTACATATAATTTTTAAAACTAAGTAGAATGAATATTCTGTCCCTTGGTAATGTAAATGGACACACTCGGTGAAAGCAGTGTTATTGAAACACATTGCATTTAACTTAATTGAGATAACATTACTACAGCTTCTCTTGTTTATTCGTAATTCTATTGGTTTTATCCCCCACTTAGTCTTTTTTCAGACATCCAAAAGATGAAAGGGAAACAATATCGTTTACCAATGAGTACAGATTACCTGCGGTCACTGCTCAGGGATCTTCCACACAAATTTCCCTCCTGCTGCCTTCTGTTTTGTCTGCTGTTATTTCAATCTTTGTTCCTTTCTTTCATTTTTCTTTTATTTCTTCCTCTGTTTCTTTATTTTTACTTATTTATTATGTATTTATTTTTTACTTCATTACTTTATTTACTGATTTGTTAGCTCATTTGATTATATTTTTAATTAATTAAATTATTTCTTTACCTCTTTATTTATTTTTATCTCTATATACATCATTTTCTCTCTATTCTTTCCTTTTTCTCTCTCTTTCACTATTTCTCTTTCTTTTTCTCTCTTTCTTTCTTTCTCTCTCTCTCTCCCTCTCTCTTTCTTTCTTTCTCTCTCTCTTTCTCCCTCTCTTTCTTTCTTTCTTTCTTTCTTTCTTTCTTTCTCTCTTTCTTTCTCTCTCCCTCTCTCTTTCTTTCTTTCTCTCTTTCTTTCTTTCTTTCTTTCTTTCTCTCTCTCTTTCTCCCTCTCTTTCTTACTCTTTCTTTCTTTCTATCTCTCTCTTTCTTTCTTTCTTTCTTTCTCCCTCTCATCATCTCTCTTTCTTTCTTTCTCTGTTTCTTTCTTTCTCTCTTTCTCCCTCTCTTTCTTACTGTCTTTCATTCTTTCTTTCTCTCTTTCTCCCTCTCTTTCTTACTGTCTTTCAGTCTTTCTTTCTTTCTTTCTCTCTCTTTCATCCTCTCTCTTTCTTTCTTCCTCTGTTTCTTTCTTTCTTTCTCTCTTTCTTTCTTTCTCTCTCTCTTTTCTCTCTCTTTCTTTCTTTCTCTCTTTCTCCCTCTCTTTCTTACTGTCTTTCTTTCTTTCTTTCTTTGACTCTTTCTTTCTCTCTCTCTCTTTCTTTCTTTCTCTCTTTCTTTCTTTCTTTCTCTCTCTCTTTCTTTCTTTCTCTCTCTCTCTTTCTTTCTTTCTTTCTCTCTTTCTCCCTCTCTTTCTTACTGTCTTTCTTTCTTTATTTCTCTCTTTCTTTCTTTCTTTCTCTGTTTCTTCCTTTCTTTCTCTCTTTCTCCCTCTCTTTCTTTCTTTCTTTCTTTTTCCTTTCTTTGTTTCTTTCTCTCTCTCTTTCTTTCTTTCTCTCTTTCTCCCTCTCTTTCTTACTGTCTTTCTTTCTTTCTTTCTCTGTTTCTTTCTTCCTTTCTTTTTCTCTTTCTCCCTCTCTTTCTTACTGTCTTTCTTTCTTTCTCTCTCTCTCTTTCTTTCTCTCTCTCTCTCGTTCTTTCTTTCTTTTTCCCCATAATTTTTTTCCATTCGCCACTTATTTTTCTTTCTCTACTTATGTATTTCTTTCTCTGTTTATATTTGTTACTATTTCTTTATTTTTTCTTTCTCTCTCTATTATTGTAACTTTTAAAAATAATTATTTCTTTGTTTTTTTTCCATTTTCCATTTGTTTCTCTTATTCTCTATTTAATCATTTCAGTATTTCCATATTTCTTTCTCTGTTTGTGTATTTCTGTCTCTATTTCTGTGTTTATTTCTCTAGTTATATATTTGTTACACTATTTCTCTACTTCTATCTCTACTTTTATTTCTTTCTCTATTTCTCTCATTTTCCATTTTCTCTTTGTGATCAGTTTTAACATTATTCTTTCTTCACCCACTCTTTCAACCACTCCACTAGTTTCTTCCTTAGTTCCTTTTCCAGAGGTCCGCGGAAGATTCTCCTTTTTCTATTAAAAGCTTCCTTTGCCATTGCTATCCTCCTTTTGACTTCCTGGCAGCAGCTCATGTTACTGCTTATAGTACACCCCAAGTATTTGAAGCTGTCCACTTGCTCTACTGCCTTATTTAGAATTCTCACGTTTACCTTCTCTTTTTTTTTCCTATGTCCATGGTCTTCGTCTTGTTTGCATTTATCTTCATCCCATACTGCTCACAGCTGTCATTTAGCTCCAGTAGCATATCCCTTAGTATCGTCTCCTCTTTTGCTAACAACGCCACATCATCAGGAAATACACTGGACGAAATTTAGTGAGAAAATTCCTTCGCCCCATGAGGAGTCGAACCAGCGTTCATTACGTAACGCGAGTCCTAGGCATGATGCAATAGACCACGACGCTACGGAAAAATTCATGTCTTTACCGAGATCAGAACCCACAATAATAGTTTCTATTTCCTTATATATTTTCATATTTGCATCACAAGTTCTATGCTTTACGTTTTCACACTCAGTTTACCACAGAATATAGTCTGGAGGAACATTGGTGATATGCGTACCACAGATAAAACCTAAGCATTACATTGAAATGATTACATGTGTCTGGACGCCCAGATTCGAGCTTCAACTGTTATTAATAAGGCTCTAATCTCGTTTCTATGGCAATAGTCTCTGTGAAGTTGGCCAAGCAACAAAATAAAACAAAAAATTCTCTCTGAATGAACGCAAATGAAGCAAAACACGATCTGATAAGGGAGAAATATGCTATGATGCACATGTGAGCATTATTCTTGCTCATAATTTATGTAGTTGACAGTGTTATTAATTTCTAGACGATTTTAACGAGTTTTTAATTTAATGAGGAATGCTATACATCAATCATATTTCGTATTCCTTCACTTTAGGTAAGCTACGTCATGTTTCTCATTTAATAGCTATTAATTATCTCAAGGGGCGTATGAAAGAAGTACTTTAGATCCATTCACACAACAAGCTGGCTTATTCACTGCTTCAAATTGCACTTGTAAGTTTTGTTGTATCTGATTTCAGGCACACCTATAGGCAGCTAGTATTCTGATTCTTTATAAACTGGAGATTTATTATCTGAAATAAGCAACCTTATAAAACGCTGAAAGGTACAAAAATATTTTGCACTGCAATTTCTTGTGCTATGAGTTTTCAACTGACGATGTAAATGTCTCGGGTTTGAGACCAGTTTCAATTCTTTTACTTTATTATTTATGTAGTTATTCATTTGTTGTATTTATTGATTTATTTTATGTCATATATTTTATTATTTATTCATTCATTTATTTACTTATTTGTGTATTAATTAGGGGCCGGGTAGCTCAGTTGGTAGAGCAGCTGGCTACGGACTGGAAGGTCCGGGGTTAGATCCCAGGTGGTGATAGGATTTTTTTCTCGTTGCCAAACTTTCAGAACGGCCCCGAGGTTCACTCAACCCCCTATAAAATTGAGTGCCGGGTCTTTCCGGGGGTAAAAGGCGGTCAGAGCGTGGTGCCGACCACACCACCTCATTCTAGTGCCGAGGTCATGGAAGGCATGGGGCTCTACCTCCATGCCCTCTAAGTGCCTTCATGGCATGTTACGGGGATACCTTTACATTTACCTTTTTGTGAATTAATTTATTTATCTATTTCTGAATTTGTTTGTGTATTTATTTAGTTATTTATTTATTTATGTGTTTAGTTATTTATTTATTTAGTTATGTATTTATTTATTTATGAATTTAATTATTTATTTTATTTTTTTATTTCATATTATTTATTTATTCTCATACATACATACATAGATACATACATACATATATACATACATACGTGTTCCGCCCAAGGGCAGGTCTTTCACTGCAAACCCAGCTTTCTCCAATCTTTCCTATTTTCTGACTTCCTCTTCGTTTCCTCATATGATCCATATATCTTAATGTCGTCTATCATCTGATATCTTCTTCTGCCCCGAACTCTTCACCCTTCACCATTCCTTCCAGTGCATCCTTCAGTAGGCAGTTTCTTCTCAGCCAGTATTTTTATATAATTATTTATTTATTTATTTGTTTGTTTATTTAGTTATTTGTCTGTTTCTTCGTTTGTCGTTTGTTTCTTTTTGTGTTATTTGTGTGCTTTTGGTATGTACATCTGTGTGTTTGTGTTTTTATTTGTTTGTTTATTTGTTCCTTCGTGTGTTTTTGTGTGTTTATTTATGTTTGTTTGTTTGTGTTTTTTGTGTTTATGTATTTATTTGTTTATTTATTTTTCTGCTTTTTATTTATTTGTCTATTTATTTATATGTCTATGTATTTATTTATCTATAAATTTATCTGTCCCGCACCGTGGCGTCGTGGTCTAAGGCATCCCGCCTAAGACTCGCGTTACGGAATGCGCGCTGGTTCGAGTCCTCATGGGGGAAGAAATTTTCTCAAGAAATATTATTTCAGCCATTGTATGGGACCGGTGCCCACCTAGCATTGTGATGCACTTGGGGAGCTAGGATAGGTAGCGAAATCCGGTTGCGAATACCAGCTGGGAGTAATCATCGTGCTAACCACACGATACCTCCATTCTGGTTGGATGATCGTCCACCTCTGCTTCGGCATGTGGGCGTGAGGCCAGCAGCCGGCTGGTCGGTCTAGGCCCTTCACGGGCTGTAGTGCCACGATTTATTATTATTATTATTATTATTATTATTATTATTATTAACATATTTATTTATTCTGTGTATAGAAAAATCAGAAATAAAACCACTCCAAGCTTTGATTTTATCGAGAAATTCACGAACAATTTTCTTTGCGAGCTGGCCCATATTATTAAAAGATACACGATGATAATCGAACCCTTGACATTTCTTATTGTTGTATCAAGAATAATGCAGGGGTCCGGACCTCTTTGAAAGCATAGCCAGCTGAGACTGGGTGTACAAATCGTTTGCTTGAGCTTTAACAAATGAGCAACGACTAGCGGACACGCTTTGTAGTCTGAGAGTCATCAGGTCGAATTTTAATGGGCGCCATTCATGTTCATAAGGGCTAAACGATTCGTCGTCATGGCTTCCTTTTAAAGAGGGTCTAATTCTGAAATTATGACGCATTTACATGAACTTTAGAACAGATATTAGGAAGTTCAGCTTACATTGTGTAGATGGTGTGAATAAAGGTTTTATTGTTTGTACCGTCATTTGTTACAGCCAACAATTAACTTGGCCATCATAGACTCGCTTGTTTGCTTCGTGCTTTCATTTTCGGGTTTATTGACTGTTAGCACAATAACTCAGGTTGTTATCCATTGATAGTTTGAAGGTTCAGACGGTAAACTGGATGCTTCCATGTAATTTACAAGTAGTTATGTGATGTGTGTTTTTAAAGCTGTTTTATTAATTGAATCTTGTGATAATACCTGTAAACATCATCGCTATTGCAGGATATTTTGTAACTATGGTAACGTATTTCATGAAACTCAACCACAATATTATTCCTAATAAAAAAAAAAGAGAGAGAAACGCAATTATTCTAGAGAAATCAGAAATCAGGAAAGTAAAGGCTGGTACACAATAAACCGGGAACGGAAACGAGAACGAGAACGGAAATATTTTTAAAATAAAAATGTATTTAAATTAACGAGAAGCTTACTGGAGCCTGGGAACGTGAAAATTAATTGTTAATGCCAACATAATAGTAATATGCGTTACAAGAGCGGTATGTTGAAGTTTTCATGTTCGAGGAAAAGTCTGAAAAAGCGAAACGTAGTTGAGCTTTTTTAATTTCCGAGAATTGAAAGAAAACATACCGCTCGTGTATCGTACATTATTTTGTGCGAAGATCGTTTATTACATACCTGAAAGAGGAATTTATAATTAGTTGCAATGAAATCTCCATCTTGGTTTCTGTTTAATGACGGCAAATTTGCAAAACAAAAATATCTATCTTCAACATTGTTGCTTTAAAATGTTTTCTATGTTTACTATACTCCAGCAGCCCGTGATATACGTCTGTCTTCCCCCCCCCCCCCAGTTTATAAATGCGAACTTAAAACAAACGGTAAAGTTATGTAATGATTTATTTTTCATTTTAATATTTTAACAATATTATTTATGTAACATATTGCAGTAATAACATCGGCATCTGGAATCTTGTTGATTTTTCACGGCTTCCTTAATGTTACTTGCATCACGAATGCAGGAACTTTAGTGGAGTTGTAGAGTTTACTTAATTTTTGCAAATATTTAAAAACAATAATTAACACTGCAATTTAGGTGAAATTGCAGTGGTAAGTTTCCAATTTATAATTATTACTATATTGAACGTCTCTAAAAATAATATGTTAAAAGCCTAAAGCAGTAAAATCAATATGTCACTTAAGCGATAAGAAGAGGGAAATTGTTATGTGTGTTAGGTTGGGAATACTAAATGTGGAATTTTAGACTTTCCGCGGATTGGTTTTGTGCGGAAACCAAGCAAATACGCACGATCTCGCACAAATAAATTTATTTTAACAATATTTCCATTCTCGTTCTCGTTTCCGTTCCCGGTTTATTGTGAACGAGCTTTCAGAGATTACAAATTGATATAAAATCAGACGACTTCAATTGTTTACACATTTTCTTTTCCTGAAATATTATTCAAGACATTTACAATATGTATATAGATTATAAACTAAACGACAGAAAAACAAGTGACAAGAGCCATTGAAGACGGTTGCCCAGGCAACCAAACACGTATACTGTGTACTTAATATAATTACATTGGAGATTCTAAACTATTGCAAATGTGTGTAGAAACAAGTTCCTTTAATTCTCTAGCGTTCTGAAAGAAGAACAAAACAAGGAAATTAAATCCTCTAGTACACACTGGAGATAAAATTTAGTATACAGTTATCCTACACAGTACTATTGCTCTTTGCTATATGTTACTTACTGAAAACTACAAAGCTTACATAAGATAATAATATCATTAAATATAAAATATTTTTATAGTTATTAATGAAATGGGGTTGGGTCTTTTTCATATATTTAATGGCGGTGTGGTGTAGATATTTATATGCGTCATTCTCTTCAGTATTGGCTCGAGAGAGCGCAAAAATTACAGTTCCTAAGGAAAGACCAAAAGGTATTACTTACTGATAAAATAAGAGGCCTACAAGATTTTGTAATCTCCCGATCATTTCAGCAAGATCTCTTAGCAGGATAAAAATGATTTTACCCTCTACATTTCAAGCTCTACATGCAGCAGCTATACCAGCTATTGTTCGAAAGCATGGCAAGCCTGACAATTTTTTAACTTTCAACTACAATCCGCAATGACCTGAAATAGCTATTGCTTTACTCCCACATGGAAAACCCACTGATTATCCTGACATTGTTACTTGCGTTTTCGCGTTCAAACCCAAAAACTGAACATGTATAGGTTCAAGAAAATGTACGTGGGACAAAAAACAATTCAGAGGGAGTATGTTTCATTATTATGGAAGCAAATAACTTTCAGAATTTCTGGTATTCTTCATTGAAAATAAATCTGAAAAATGTTTATTTGAATGTCTAATGAACTTAGTTTGCAGCATTTGCTGTACAAGCCACTAGTATAATATATATTTTGAAGAGAGAAAATGTATCACAATTGCTGGCAAAAAAATAGTGTCAAATCGATTATATTTTGGAAAATGCCACAGAAAATAATAATAATAATAATAATAATAATAATAATAATAATAATAATAATAATAATGTTTTATTTTCGCTGGCAGAGTTAAGGCCATAAGGCCTTCTCTTCCACTCAACCAGCCTTAATCAATACAATACTTATTTAAATTACAAATATTTACACTACACTTAAAAGGTTCTCCAGCAATATTCTTCAGTTAAGTTTTAAAGTTTTAAAGACTAGTAGACTACACATTTATTTAAATTTAGATAAACCTATAAGATAAAGTAGTAACTTAATTTACGGGCTAATTAAATTCAATCAATTATAATTAATTTGAGATTTGAGTTAGCTAGTAAAATGATGAAAATTAATTTAATATAAGCTTACTAGGACTATGTTACAGGGAGAAAAAAAAATATATATATATAAATCTAAAATATATTTCTATAATGAGAATATTAATGTAATTGCCATTAGAGGTTTTGTAAATCTATTTACAGAAATTAATGATAATAATAAGAATGGACAGATATTAGTTTCATTATATTTAACAAATATTAATCAGCAATTAATCTGTTAAGTAATAATTTATGTAATTTTGATCTAAATGAAGTTATTGTCCAACAACCCCTTACAGTACAGATACAGTAAAAACACAGTCTACTATATACAGTCTCGAAGCTCAATATGTAGTAAAAATGCAAAGATGGGTAGTTGCCCACCACTAGGATCTCTACTATCGCCTCATCATCGCAGATCTCTCTCCTAGTAGACGACAAAATATGTTACACTTTCGTTGTGTTCTATTAACACCTTCCTTCCATTATTGAAATATTAAATGCATAAAGTTAATTTATAATTTTAATGAAGTATATTAAATTCCACCATAAACTCGAAGATACCTGCAAGAAATAGGTTAATATTATTTTTGTTTGTGCAAAACGAACTGATATTTACTATAATCGCTTCACTCATTCAAGATTATAGCGAAATTAACTATGAAACCAATAAATATTAATTTGCATTTCCCTTTACAACAATAATAATGGAGTAACTTACGTGTACCGGTACTTGTAGTGTAGGCTTACGTAGTTAACAAAGTGGGATGAGGTTAAGCAATAATAATCACACCAGAATTGGAAATAAAACGTGATCAATAAATTTTATTGTAACAGACTTTTTCTACGTCTCTAGTAAAGTAACAAATGAAAATAACAACAAAATTAACAGCTATAATTAAAAACATATCCTTTGAAAAAAAAAAAGTAGGCCTACGCAATAATAATCCCACCAGAATTAAAAATAAAACGTGATCAATAAATTTCATTACAATGAACTTAATTTTTCTACGTCCCTAGTAAAATATTATTATTCCAATTATTGTATTTTAGCCATTAACATTTTCATTACAACTAATAACGGACATTTCACAAACATCAATGTGAAATACGCAACGAGCTAGCACTCGATGGAAATACGACACAGTTCAAAGTCGACCGTGGACAGTCTATTGTTTCTAGTTGCTAACCGCTTGGAGCGCTTTATCACGAGATTTGCAAAAAATCACCTCAAGCTTCGCGACTGTATATAGTAGACTGTGGTAAAAAGAAGAAGAAAATCACGACAATGAATCATGAATGCAATGTAAATGTTGAAATCGCTGCCCGTCTAGGGATAGGCCGTTCTGGTCTTAATGAGGTCGGGCCCTACAAATGCAGTGCCGAAAGTTTTGCTGAACTATTCCTGAGCTAGTTCTGTGGGAGCGCTAACTATGTCAGAGTTACATTTTAATTTTGTGCCGGTCAAAGGCCAGCCAGAAGCCAATGTTTTAAATTAAGCTTTGTCCGCAACTTTCACGTTGAAACAACGACACCGTCCAGTCTGGCTTTGCACTCACTTTCAATGAACACCTTCAGTCCATCGCCGTAAATAATTCATTGATTTCTAGCCCGGCTCAGAACAGTACTGTGTGTTTAACCTATTTTTAGTCTGAGAAAAATATGCAGAGTGCACGTTTAGTTTCACTTGGTAGAAAGCATACAATGACTTGAGTTTTCAATATCAGTCAATCTATACTAATAATAAATCTGTAGCCGAAATTTTTCTGGTAATTTTCGATTTTCCAAAAATAATTGGTCCTAACATATATAATTAACCACCCTGAAACCGAAAATCGTATTTTTGAAATTTTTGTTTGTATGTCTGTCTGTATGTTTGTTACCTTTTCACGCGATAATGGCTGAACCGATTTATATGAAAATTGGAATATGAATTAAGTTCGTTGTAACTTAGATTTTAGGCTATATGGCATTCAAAATACTTTATTTGAAAGGGGGGTTATAAGGGGGCCTGAATTAAATAAATCGAAATGTCTCGCTTATTATTGATTTTTGTTAAAAATCTTACATAGCAAACGTTTCTTTAGAAATGATTTCAGATAAGTTTTACTCTTTGCAAAATGTTGATAGGACTGATATTTAATGAGATAAATGACGTTTAAAATTAAAATAACTCCATTTAAGGCGGTGCAATGAAATAAGAAAAAATTACTTCGTGTATAAGGGGCCTTGGACAACAACAATCAAAATATATTAAACATAGCCTACAGAGAATGTTTCTGTGTTTGTATGAAGTAATATCAGGTGCTAAATTAACCGATTTGTATAAATTAATTATTATTTCACCATTGGAAAGTGTAGTTTCTCTAGATGGACATAATGCTATAATGTTATTACAGTAACTCCTGAGTGAGTCGAGGACAGGTAAGATTAAAATAACTTCTTATGCACAGAAAACTTGACAGTCTATTTTGTACATTCATTAAATTATGGTTGCATGTAATAACAAATAAGAAACATGTTAAAGAAATTGTCATTGCACCAAATGAGTGCTCTCTGGAACAAAATGATCGCATTTTAATTATTTAAATACAATTTAAATTAAGTAACATATTAAACGATTTATCCTTCTATCAAACACGAATGTTCCCTGGATCAAACGTCCTATTTTAATTATGTAATTACTTTATATTTATTTCTAACGGGTGCAGCGGAGTGCACGGGTACGGCTAGTTGAAAATAAAACAGAGAATTTAATATTCATTCATTCAAGGACAGTTCTTTCACTGCAAACCCAGCATTCACCAACCTTTCCTATTTTTCGCCTTTCTCTTAGTTTCTTCATACGATCCACACATCTTAATATATCTGATATCTTCTTCCTCCCCGAACTCTTCTCCCGTTCACCATTCCTTCCAGTGCATCCTTCAGTAGGCAGTTTCTTCTCAGCCAGTGACCCAACCAATTGCTTTTCCTCTTCCTGATCAGTTTCAGCATCATTCTTTCTTCACCCACTCTTTCCAGCACAGCTTCATTTCTTATTCTGTCTGTCCATTTCACACGTTCCATTCTTCTCCATATCCACATTTAAAATGCTTCTAGTCGCTTCTCTTCACTTCGTCGTAATGTCCATATTTCTGCTCTATACAATGCCACACTCCACACAAATCACTTCACTAGTCTTTTCCTTAGTTCCTTTTTTTTTTTTTTTTTTCAAAGGTCTGCTTAAGGTGCTTTCCTTTGCCATTGCTATCCTCCTTTTGACTTCCTGGCAGCAGTTCATGTTACTGCTTACAGTACACCGCAAGTATTTGAAGCTGTCCACTTGCTCTACTGCCTCATTTCAAATTCGTACGTTTTCCTTTTTTATTTTTCTTCCGATAACCATGGTCTTCTATTCCTAAATATGTTACTTTCATTGATTTCTCTAAAGCTTTTGATATAATTGAGTCCTCAGAAATTACACCGAATATTAAAGGACACAGGGATACCAAGATACTAGATCAGTGTTGTACTAAATGTACAGTAGTGGCAAAAAAAAAAAAAAACCGGACCGATGGAATAATCAAAGTCCCCGAAATGAACCACTACGCCTGCCACGCCCGCATTCACAAGATAGCGAGTAATCTATTGGAATGGTTGTAGTTTCGACTGCTGACGTAGCCCATTTCGAAAGCCATTAGAAAATAAGTTGGTAAAATTCATGTTCTGGGAATAATAAGTTGATTAAGTAGTAAAATATCGCTGCAATCGAAAAGTATTGGGAATAAATTTGAATAAGGAACAAGAAAAAGTTTCCTTCCCAGGCAGGATTCGAAACACGAAAGTCTTAGTTACCAGTCTATCGTGCTGTCACTGTGAACACGGCTCTGGAATCAGCTACAAGGGTTGGTCCGGTTTTTTTTTTTGCCACTGCTGTACATACCGAATGATTTTTCTCGATATAGGACATAGGAATTTAGCATTGCTATGAGAAACCTATGTGTAAAAACAATGAAGAAATAACTTAATCAGTTGCTCATGTTTAAAAATTAGCAGGGTTATTTCACTACCACCCTGTATAGGCCTAATATATTTTTCTTAATTAATTTATGAAATCATTACACTTAATATTATTTATTCTTATTAAATCCAGACGTTTGCGATGGGCAGGGCATGTAGTACGTATGGGCGAATCCAGAAATGCATATAGAGTGTTAGTTGGGAGGCCGGAGGGAAAAATACATTTGGGGAGGCCGAGACGTGGTTGGGAAGATAATATTAAAATGGATTTGAGGGAGGTAGGATATGATGGTAGAGACTGGATTAATCTTGTTCAGGATAGGGACCAATGGCGGGCTTATGTGAGGGCGGCAATGAACCTCCGGGTTCCTTAAAACCCAGTAAGTAAGTAAGTAAGTAATTAAGTAATTAATTAAGTAAGTAATTAATTAAGTAAGTAAGTAATTAAGTAAGAAAGTAAGTAATTAAGTAAGAAAGTAAGTAATTAAGTAAGTAAGTAATTAAGTAAGTAATTAATTAAGTAAGTAATTAATTAAGTAAGTAATTAAGTAAGTAAGTAATTAAGTAAGTAAGTAATTAAGTAAGAAAGTAAGTAATTAAGTAAGAAAGTAAGTAATTAAGTAAGTAAGTAATTAAGTAAGTAAGTAATTAAGTAAGAAAGTAAGTAATTAAGTAATTAAGTAAGTAAGTAAGTAATTAAGTAGGTAGGTAAGTAAGTAAGTAATTAAGGAATTAAGTAAGTAATTAAGTAAGTAATTAAGTAATTGAGTAATTAAGTAATTAAGTAAGTAATTAAGTAATTGAGTAATTAAGTAATTAAGTAAGTAATTAAGTAATTGAGTAATTAAGTAATTAAGTAAGTAATTAAGTAATTGAGTAATTAAGTAATTAAGTAAGTAAGTAATTAAGTAATTAAGTATGTAAGTAAGTAATTAAGTATGTAAGTAAGTAATTAAGTATGTAAGTAAGTAATTAAGTATGTAAGTAAGTAATTAAGTATGTAAGTAATTAAGTATGTAAGTAATTAAGTATGTAAGTAATTAAGTATGTAAGTAATTAATCAAGTAATTAAGTAATCAAGTAGGTAAGTAATTAAGTCGGTAAGTAAGTAGGTAAGTAAGTAGGTAAGTAAGTAAGTAGGTAAATAATTAAGTAAGTAAATAATTAAGTAAGTAAGTAAATAATTAAGTAAGTAAATAATTAAGTAAGTAAATAATTAAGTAAGTAAATAATTAAGTAAGTAAGTAAATAATTAATTAAGTAAGTAAATAATTAATTAAGTAAATAATTAAGTAAGTAAATAATTAAGTAAATAAGTATGCCACAAGTCATAATTAAACATACTCAAACACTGCACGATTTTATTTATTTTATTTTTTATTTTGCTTGGTTATTTAACAACGCTGTATCAACTACGAGGTTATTTAGCGTCGATAGGATTGGTGATAGCGAGATGATATTTGGCGAGATGAGATCGAGGATTCGCCATAGATTACCTGACATTTGCCTTACAGTTGGGGAAAACCTCGGAAAAAACCCAACCAGGTAATGAGCCCAAGCGGGAATCGAACCCGCGCCCGAATCACTGCACGATATATTTGTGTCATGTAATGTACAGGGTGTTTAAAAAGTGTCGCATGTTTTTACAGGGGGTAGTATTGGTCGAATCTAGATAAAAAGTTCCTATAAACATGTGTCCGGAAACAAATATCTGTTGAGATATGGGCCATGCCGTATTGTGGCCTACGATACCCACCTGTCTGTTACGTAAACACTACAGAAGGTGCTCTATGTAGCTACTACTCATTGTTACACATGCTTCAGCCCTTCTGTACTTTATTACCATACGAACTTAAATTTTGAATACCAGTTATGGTCAATGAAAAACGTATCGAAGATGTTTTAGCAAGTTAAAATATAACCATTTTTTAAAAATGTTCGTACTTTTATTGACTTTTTCGTAGTCAACGTATCATTCCAATTTTATCAAGAAAAAAAAATCAGAATGGCAAGGTAAACAATCAAAAACAGCTCTGTACTAAGTCTTAAAGCCGTCTTTGTTTCTTACAATTTCAAGTTGGACGGCTTGGGACTCACTCCCGGGTCTTCTGTGATGTAAATCGTGTACTAGACATTAGACTTAAGATTTTGTCCAAACGAAGCACCGTGTACCTTAATTTTAATGCTAAAAAGAGCTTTAATAATGCTTAAGTTTCTGCTGAATACATAAATAAGCTTTCGCAATGCTCTCTACGGATGGAATTTTTGTCGCACACGTAGTATAATAATGAAGGCGAAATGAATTTTGAACAGGAGGAATTTTCGCAGAGTTCTTGTCGTCAGTTGGTACACTTTGCCACTACCGAGCCCCGTTGCCTCCCTCCCCCTCACGGCCTTATCTTAGAAGTAAAGGGGTTTCAATGGAGGAGGGTGACTGCCCTAATGTTGTTCTCTTGGAGGGAATGCAAGAAGAGACGGGGCAAAGCGAAAGACAGAGAGAGCTTGCTTTTAAAAGCTAGCTGCAAGCTTACAAAAGCTTCAGCCAGAGGAAGTGGTCACGTCCTGGCATACAAGGCTCCGTCCTTCTCTCTCCCTGCACATTTTTAACTCGCCCACTTCAACAAAACTCCATTCATCCCCGTCAAACAATAGGCTAATGGGTAGGCTTGTGATAAACACTTCTCTATATAATTTCTCTCTTCAACTGTTAGCCGAAAGAAAAACAAGTGACAAGAGCCTGTGTAGTATGCCATTGAAGACGGTTGCCCAGGCAACCAAACACGTATACTGTGTACTTAATATAATTACGTAGGAGATTGTAAACTATTGCAAATGTGTGTAGAAACAAGTTCCTTTAATTCTCTAGCGTTCTGAAAGAAGAACAAAAGACGGCAATGAAATCCTGTAGTACATACTGAAGATAAAATTTAGTATACAGTTATCCTACACAGTACTATTGCTCTTTACAAACGTAATTTTTGCCTTTTATCGCTGTTCTACATGTTACTTACTTACTGGCTTTTAAGGAACCCGGAGGTTCATTCCCGCCCCTCACATAAGCCCGCCATTGGTCCCTATCCTGAGCAAGATTAATCAATTCTCTATCATCATATCCCACCTCCCTCAAATTCATTTTAATATTATCTTCCCATCTACGTCTCGGCCTCCCTAAAGGTCTTTTTTCCCCTCCGGCCTCCCAACTAACACTCTATATGCATTTCTGGATTCGGCCATACGTGCTACATGCCCTGCCCATCTCAAACGTCAATGTCAGGTGAAGAATACAATGCGTGCAGTTCTGCGTTGTGTAACTTTCTCCATTCTCCTGTAACTTCATCCCTCTTAGCCCTAAATATTTTCCTAAGCACCTTATTCTCAGACACCCTTAACCTATGTTCCTCTCTCACAGTGAGAGTCCAAGTTTCACAACCATAAAGAACAACCGGTAATATAACTGTTTTATAAATTCCAACTTTCACATTTTTTGACAGCAGACTGGATGATAAAAGCTTCTCAACCGAATAATAACACGCATTTCCCATTTTTGTTCTGTGTTTAATTTCCTCCCGAGTGTCATTTATATTTGTTACAGTTGGTCCAAGATATTTGAACTTCTCCACCTCTTCAAAAGATAAATTTCCAATTTTTATATTTCCATTTCGTAAAATATTCTCGTCACGAGACATAATCATATACTTTGTCTTTTCGGGATTTACTTCCAAACCTATCTCTTTACTTGCTTCCAGTAAAATTCCCGTGTTTTCCCTAATCGTTTGTGCCCATTCCGAAGCCTATTTGAAGGATTCGTAACAAGCTGTTTTTTTTACGGTGATGGGTTGTTAGCCCTTCGCCCAACCCCCAAGCTGGAGGACCACCCCTCATCGGATGTCCACGACTGCTTATTCAATATATTCACAGCTACCCTCCATATCTGGAGGCCGTCTCCTTGATCCGCAACCTGAGGACGCGCCATGCCGTGGTGACAGGGACCCACAATACATGGTGTTCTACATCCGATTTGAGGAATAACTGTTTTCAGAACTCGGAACCGATGAGAGTATGAGGAAAAATAATAAAATGCATACGATTTCCTGACGATTTTTTCATTTTAGTAAGTTACTTTACGACGCTTTATCAACATCTCAGGTTATTTAGCGCCTGAATGAGATGAAGGTGATAATGCTGGTGAAATGAGTCTGGGGTCCAGCACCGATAGTTACCCAGCATTTGCTCATAATGGGTTGAGGGAAAACCCAGGAAAAACCTCAACCAGGTAACTTTCTCCGACCGGGAATTGAGCCCGGGCAATCTGGTATCGTGTCCAGACGCGCTAACCTTTACTCCACAGATGTGGACTTTTCTGTATGGCGTTGTTGGCAGAAGGGGAACGTACAGGGTGGGCCAAAGAAACGGGAGATTTTAATTTAGTTGTTGGTAGTACATGGATTATTTTAGCAGACTGTCATTGTTGAGCCTGATTGTTACAATTTATTAAACATGGATCATTAGACTGGTGCAGTCGAAATGTTTCAAAGTGTGATAATAGTACATTATGTAACTAGCCTATAATGATAGTAATTAAGAAGCGAGTATGGATGTTTATGAAACGAGCGCAAGCTCGTTTCATAATTTTCATACGAGCTTCTTAATTACCATTATAGGCGAGTTTCATACGGCTTTTTATGCTCGACCATATTTCTAACTTGAAATTATTCAGATTTTATTTTATTTTATTATTTTATTTGTATCTGACAAGATCGGAAGTGACCTTGTTCTAGGTCGTGAATTGTGAGATGTGCGCAGACGCGAAAGTATTGATTTTTTTCCGAGGAACAATAATGTCATTGACCTTGTGTAATCCCTTTAACCTTGGTATAACCTTGATTATTGAATTCGACGCTGAAAAACGAGATGACAAATTGAATTTATTTGAATATTATTTACAATTAACGCTAATTATTATGGTAACAGAACATAACCTTCTGCGACAGTATTGCATTTCCAGCCTCCCTGACTTTTCGCTAATTCTCTTTCGATTGCATATCCGAGAATAATCGATACTTGCGGTTTTATAACGGTACAAAGCTGACTTGTTATTGGCTGATCACCTGTAAGCTGAGTTGTCATTGGCTGAAAACACCTGTACTTTAATGAGTAGGTGTACTTTAATGACATGCATTAAAGGACTGCTACCAGGTGTATAATTACTACATTTCGGCATGGTCGAGCAAAAAGAAACTTCAAATAGGGATTACAAGAATGTAAACGTTGGTGAAGGGCATTTTAAGACTGTCATTTTCAAGAAGTACATGAAAATGGCATATTATATTCTATAGTTTTATATAAAAAAGTTAATTTAATGCAATATCTAATGTTACATTTCAGTATTTAAAAATCTCCCATTTCTTTGGGCTACTCTGTATATGGTACAAGGTAATACATCACATGCCCATGCATAAGCTCACTAGATGACTGTTCTGCTAGTTCAATCGAGATTCTGTCAACACTGAGGACAGTTCATTTTCAACTTGGATACGTGAGTCATCTGTTTTACATAGCAACGAACGTGTCACAAATAAATGCAAATTGGAATACTGGGAGTCTGTGATGAAAATGATCCCCAACAAATTGAAGATCATCGACAAATATTGGATCTGTAATTCAGAATGAAAATGGAAGATATTTTATATAGTTTTCGCTTTCTAATTACACCAAATATGTATAGAATAAATATATGTGCAATAAATAGATTGATATCTCTTTACTTACTTTTTGACAGAGTTCATCGATGACTGATAGGCTATACACTAAATATAACCATTGTAAATTTCTTAACATAAAAACAAAAGAAAGTGTTTTCATACTAGAAACGCTTATTTCGATATTTTGAAGGAAATACGCCTTTTTTTGTGTCTCCTTGATATTTAAGAAATGGCATTGGTAACCACATCTGTCTGTCCATCTTCATTAAAAAGCGATTTCTCCTGAAGTTTTAGACACATTTTGTTCATATTTGCTATTTAAGAGTCTATTTATTCTAGTGTTGTGGAATTTAATCGATTAATCTATCAATTTCTGTTGTGAGATTAATAGATCAAAAATATTAAAATTATTCGGTTGTAGTTGATATTAATTATTTTGTTAATACAAACTCATACTAAAAATTCCGACAAAATTTCTCTTTTGGAAATTGCTTACTTAAAAAGCACAATAGTACTGTTATTTTCTAACTGTAAACCAGGTAGCGTAAGAAAAATCTTTGCACAAACACTTCAGAAAGAGATGGAGATATGAGGACAGTGACCTGGTCTACCTCTATTGAAAGTTGAAACATAATGCGGAACCCTTATTAAGTTTTAAGGTTTTCCAAGAAAACTTCCACCTTGTTGTCAGCTCATCTTCCTAGCATATGAAATACATACTTTTCTGGGATTCGTCCCCCTCATCCCTTATAAAACAACCATTAGCCCCCTTATAACACCCATTTTAAATAAAGTATTTTGAATGCCATATAGCCTGAACTCTAAGTTACAACGAACTTAATATATATTCCAATTTTCATATAAATCGGTTCAGCCATTATCGCGTGAAAAGGTAACAAACATCCAGACAGACAGACAGACATACAAACAAAATTTTCAAAAAAGCGATTTTCGGTTTCAGGATGGTTAATTCTACATGTTGACATTAATTATTTTTGGAAAATCGAAAATTACCAGAAAAATTTTGGCTACAGATTTATTATTAGTATAGATGGCGGTCATAGTTGGCAGTTTAATTTATTTCATAATAACATTATTATATTAAAAGCTCCAAAAAATTCATGATATCGCTGGCATATTCTTAAAATTTTGTATGGAATGACCCCGTTGTGGTAACAGTTGTCATGTACGACACTGTAGTGCGCTTTGTTATGGAACATACTGTGCCGGTTTGACTTTTTCACTTGTCTGTGTGAAAAAGAATATGGCGAAGGGCAGAAGTTGAAACTCACTTGTTTAACGATTTAGCCCCAATTTTTATTGCATGCACTGAGTTCTGCTCCAGCGGACTCACGTCCTAGTTATGCATTTTCTTTGAGCAAGCGATTGGAACACATCTCTATTCTCTTCCCCGAACTTGCTCCATTCACGTCTCCGTGTTCAGGCGTTACGAACTCTAATGAGGTAAGAACACAAGCACAGGGACTATTCCCCAGACTTTGAGACTCTGCTGGAATATTTTCTTGTATTATAAAATCAAAAGAGCGAAAGACAAGAAATTCAAGTACTACTCACGTGCCATTTCAGTTATATCTGATTCTACAGTGTGTAACAAAATTCGATCAACAAAATTCAGTAACGTTTCCGTTAAGGATAATGAGAGATCGCGATATCTGCTTTAAACTCGTAAAACTATATGTCTTTGGAAGATTGTTTTAATGATACGTATCCACTGCGCATTTACCAAGCTTGCTTTTGGGGAGATCAGTTCATAGATTGACTGCCTCCGTGGTTTGGTCAGCTTGCTGGCTTCCAGATCAGGAGGTCTAGGGTTCGATTCCCGGGCCCAGCTCTCGGTGAATTTTTCTTGAAGAGGAATTCCCTGGGTGTCTAGAATCTGGAAATGTATATGAATGTGAGTGTGATTGTGAGTGTGCCGGGTTAATATTAATTAACCAATCATCACAAATATAAAAATACGTCAGGACTGTCGCTGGGCAGTAACCTGAACACACGTTTCAGCGTCACATTGTTGACAAGTAACTTCATCTGTTAGCACAACCATAAAGCATCTAATAGATGCTGTAGAGTTACCAACAACGAAAAAAAAAAGTTCATAGATTCATCTCGGGCTTGCTCAATACTACTTCCAAAGTTGGAGAAAGCTTAAAAAGAAAACAAATATCTAATTATTCCAAGCAAGATTCGAAAGAAGATCCAAACGCAATTTCTGAACCGAAATCTTTCTCGCTAGCCCCTAGACCACACCTACAGCGTTTGTAAGATTTAAAGACTACATTTGAAAGCACATTGGCTACAGGCATATATTGGCACCCATAAACAGAAATGTTTTATATGATATTCTTATTGAATTTGGTATTCCCAAGAAACTAGTTCGATTAATTAAAATGTGCCTCAGTGAAACTTACAGCAGAGTTCGTATAGGCCAGTTTCTGTCAGATGCTTTTTCAATTCACTGCGGGCTAAAGCAAGGAGATGCACTATCACCTTTACTTTTTAACTGCGTTGTACAGGGACATCACTTTATTTTTACTTGGATTTTTATTGTACCTGAGTTTCTGAATGTACTTGACTTCCACCCCTTTCACTAATATCCTTGCTAACGTCAGCCACACAAACTTATGGCCGCTGTTGCTAGCAATGAAGTAAACAGTACAGAGTACAGTGTGTTTCAGAAATATGTTGTATTTTCTATAAAAGAAAGAGCTTACATCATTGAAATTTATTTTCACACAGGTACAGTGTGTAGCATAACTGAATTTATCTGTGTGGACTGAGCACAAGTGAAGATTAGAGTTACTGAAAGTACGGTACCCTATAATATGGTACGGTACTTAACAGCATTATTTTGTGGGTATGAAGGAAGATGATGGAAACTGGAATTACAATATAACCGAATGTAAACAACAGTTTTTTTTCTGATTATGTCATTACGGAATACTTTCGTAGAAATGTCATTAATCTGGTAGATAAATTTAGAGCAACAGAGTGTACAGAAAGGAAGAAAAGTGTAAGATGGCGAACAAAGGTGACAGAAGATGCTGTAGAAAATTCTAAAGAAAGGATGCAGCGAAGTCCTAATAAGTCGGTCAAGAAGTTAGCTGTAGAAATTGGATTTTTTTTTTACGGAAGTGCTCACAAAATTCTCAGGAATAAATTAGGTTAGTAATATGCTGAATAAAGTAGACATTACATAATGTATAGCCTATAACCGCCTGAAGAGTTGAGTTTGTGACAAAAAATTGTTACTACTCTACTGTTTTTTGATAAAATACCGTAAAAGTAATGATCAAACTGAAAATCGTAATAGGCTACTGTATTTTCCTTTAACATAAATGGATACTCTACTTTTCTCTCTTCCTATAGCTAGTAAAATGATTTGTTTACATATTGCACTAGTAATACCAAGCTCCTATAATGGAAGGGGGTAACAGTGTTTCCGAGTATAGCCAGGTTAATGTTAAAAATGTTGGTAAATAAAGTGATGTCCCTGTAGAATACGTCATTAGGAAAGTCCAGGATAACAGAGGGTTTGGAATTGAACGGGTTACATCAGCTTCTTGTCTATGCGGATGACGTGAATATGTTAGGAGAAATCGACAAACGATTACGGAAATTTTACTTGAAGCAAGTAAAGAGATAGGATTGGAAGTAAATCCCGAAAAGACAAAGTATATGATTATGTCTCGTGACCAAAATATTGTACGAAATGGAAATGCTATAAAAATTGAAGATTTATTCTTCGAAGAGGTGGAAAAGTTAAAATATCTAGGAGCAAGTGTAACAAATATGAATGACGCTCTGGAGGAAATTAAACACAGAATAAATATGGGAAATGCCTGTTATTATTCGGTTGAGAAGCTTTTGTCATCCAGTCCGCTGTCAAAAAATCTGAAAGTTAGAATTTATAAAACAGTTATATTACCGATTGTTCTGTATGGTTGTGAAACTTGGACTCTCACTTTGAGAGAAGAACAGAGGTTAAGGTTGTTTGAGAATAAGGTTCTTAGGAAAATATTTGGGGCTAAGAGGGATGAAGTTACAGGAGAATGGATAAAGTTACACAACGCAGAACTGCACGCATTGTATTCTTCACCTGACATAATTAGGAACATTAAATCCAGACGTTTTGAGATGGGCAGGGCATGTAGCACGTATGGGCGAATCCAGAAATGCGTATAGAGTGTTAGTTGGGAGACCGGAGGGAAAGAGACCTTTGGGGAGGCCGAGACGTAGATGGGAAGATAATATTGAAATGAATTTGAGGCAGGTGGGATATGATGATAGAGACTGGATTAATCTTGCTCAGGATAGGGACCGATGGCGGGCTTATGTGAGGGCGGCAATGAACCTCCGTGTTCCTTAAGCTCCTGTTTTCAAGAACAAATAAAGATGAAGATAATAATGATAGTTAAGGCAGTAGCTTCCGTCGTGAACTAAATGAGTGGAAGCCCCTTAATGAGCTGCAGTTGGTAGCAGTGCGCAGGATCATCCATCACACACACGTCGTCGTCGACGGTCCACTGACCCAGATCCCTTGTTTTTATTAGCGTGGGCCCTCATTAGTCTGATGCGTTTTGGATCACTGTTTGTACAATTTCAAGGCTCAGCAACCACGCTACAAACACCCCCCTCAACACTGATTCAATTCAACTGCCCTCACAGGACGGGCTATAAAAATACGGACAAGTCCTGCAGTCAATACGCATAACTTTACGAAGAGTTGCTGGTTAGCGGATTAAGGCCCACAGCTGGGCTTCGGAAGGAAGGCTACACTGGGTCTTGTGTTTGATTCCCGATTGAGCTGATTACTCGTTCTTTCAGAGGTTTTCTTTCATTAGGACCAGGGATGGGAAGTAGAGTTGAAAGTCAACCAAGCTTGGTTTATTCACCCCACAGCCCTAGAAATATTTTAGCCGTTCAGAGCAAAAGTGGTGTAAGTCAAAATTAGGTACTGAGGTTTAAAGTAAAAATTCTGTAAAATACAGCGCAAAGTAGCAATTAATATGTCCTTCTTGCTATCCACTGACTACTAATATTTTAAATAAATTCAATATTAATTCGAATCGAATTAGCAGATTTTAAAAAAGAGAAGAAGGTAGTTAAGCTCTCACTTGCACACAGTGTAGACATGGCTACTTTTTAAGGAATGAGGGGGACGAATCCCAGAAAAGTATGTATTTCATATGCTAGGAAGATGAGCTGACAACAAGGTGGAAGTTTTCTTGTAAAACCATAAAACTGAATAAGGGTTTCGCATTGTGTTTCAACTTTCAATAGAGGTAGACCAGGTCACTGTCCTCATATCTCCATCTCTTTCTGAAATGTTTGTGCAAAGATTTTCCCTACGCTACCTGGTTTACAGTCAGAAAATAACAGTACTATTATGCAATTTCCGAGAGAGAAATATTGTCGTAATTTTTAATATGAGTTTGTATTAAAAAAATCTATATATATACATAATTTGAATTGGTAATGGAAATTACCGGAAAACGGCTGAACGGATTTTAATAAATGACCCCTCATTTTGAAGCTTGGGACGCAAAGTTTTTGAGAAAAATAGTAGTTTTCAGTGAAATGTAAATTTTTCAACATAATTTTCCTATTTTCTAAAATCCATCAGTCGTCACTAATTGCATTTCAGAATAAAACAAAACACTCACTACAGTAAACAATATTACACGAAGGCCATGATATGCAAGAATGCTGACATATTTAGAGCTCAAATTGAATTGGGTATTAAAAACTTCAAGACTTACTAAAAATAATTTACAGGCCTGATTCTGTGGTGTGTAATTTTCTGAGTAGAGTTGCGTATTGGATATTAAAAATTACAAAACTTGAAGTGGTTTGATGACATTATTATCATTACAAATAAAATATTATTACTGTATAATTAATGCCATTCTATTACTATTTTTTAAAATTATACATATTAATGCTATATTGATGATATGAAAGTGAAATGTTTTGGGGTTATATAAGTAGAGTTAGAGAATATCTTAAATTAGATCTTTATTTCTATAATTTACTGAGTGGCGGCTGTATACTATATATAGTATATGTCACTGAAAATTATAAAACTTACGTAAGATAATAATAGTTTTATTAAAAATAAAATGTTTTTATAGTTATTAATCAAGTGGGGTTGGGTCTTTTTCATATATATTTAATGGCAGTGTGGTGTAGATATTTATATGCGTGGTTCTGTTCAGTATTGGCTCGAGAGAGCGCAAAAATTACAGTTCCTAAGGAAACACCAAATAAGAGGCCTACAAGATTTTGTAGTCTCCCGATCATTTCAGCAAGATCTCTTAGCAGGATAAAATGAGTTTACCCTCTACATTTCAAGGTAGTTTACGAAACATGTAGCGGCTATATCAAGATGCTATGTCTATTGTTCGAAAGTATAGCAAACCTGACATTTTTTTTTTTTTTAACTTTCACCTACAATCCGCAATGACCTGAAATAGCTATTGCTTTACTCCCACATGAAAAACCCACTGAATGTCCTGACATTGTTACTTGCGTTTTCGCGTTCAAACTAAAAAACTGAAGGTGTATAGGCTCAAGAAAAATTATTTGGCACAAAAAACCTTTCAGAGGGAGTATGTTTCATTATTATGGAAGCAAATAAATTTCAGAATGTCTGGTATTCTTAATTGAAAATAAATCTGAAAAATGTTTATTTGAACGTCTAATGAACTTAGTTTCCAGCATTTGCTGCACAAGCCACTAGTAATAATTAATATCAACTACAAAACGATTAATTTTAATTGATTCTGTTATTCGATTAAATATTTTGATCGATTAATCTTACAACAGAAATTGATCGATTAATCGATTAAATTCCACAACACTACTAACAACCCTGACAAGGATGCTTTCCAACCGGTTTCCCTGCTGGGAAACGAACACGAGTCCTCTAGTTCTGTGAGTAGAAACGCTATTATCCGAGCTGTTACAGATTGCAATTACATCAAAATCTTGTTAAGTAGGTCGCTGGAGTGTGTGAAGAACGTCAAACCAGTAGCAAAAAACTTTGCGTAGGCATTTTAGCGGATTTTCACGTATTTGGAGTTGGAAGCCCTGCTGGCTGCATGTAGGTGCTTGTGAATCCAGGTCATGAGCGATTTGTTTGTGGACATCGTGTAAACGAGCCGTGCAATTCGGTGGTTATCTCTCGTGACCACTATTTATTTCCAGAATCGCAGTTACGCTCCATGCTCGACTACAGCACCTCGCGAATCGTTGTCGTACTTCACATTCGGACGTTCCTGCGTCTGACCGCGGCTGACGTATCGTGCTTTATGTTATCGTTATGTCTGGTATTGAGCCAGGCCTGCAACACAGCGAAAAAAATCGCCATGCATATTTTTTTCTTTATGATAGTGATTTATTTCCGGATACCTACGGAGTACGAGGAAAATTTGCGAAAATATGAAATTTTATTCTGGCAGAATACTAAAATCTGAAATAAATATTTCAAGGCTAAAATATCTTCATTCCTAAACCAATGGAGCGGGTTTACAACATGATTTAATTTCCTAAATTGCCATACATATGAAATAATTGGTGTAATAACTAAACTATGGATAGATTAAAAACACAGAAAAGTATTAATGAAGTTAGTGCAGAAAATTATACTTACTTACTTTCTTTCTTACTGGCCTTAAAGGAACCCGGAGGTTCATTGTCGCCCTCACATAAGCCCGCCATTGGTCCCTATCCTAAGCAAGATTAATCCATTCTCTATCATCATATCCCACCGCCCTCGAATCCATTTTAATATTATCTTCCCATCTACGTCTCGGCCTCCCTAAAAGTCTTTTTCCCTCCGCCCTCCCAACTAACACTCTATATGCATTTCTGGATTCGTCCATACGTGCTACATGTCCTGCCCATCTCAAACGTCTGGATTTAATGTTCCTAATTATGTCAGATGAAGAATACAATGCGTGCAGTTCTGTGTTGTGTAACTTTCTCCATTCTCCTGTAACTTCATCCCTCTTAGCGCCAAATATTTTCCTAAGCACCTTATTCTCAAACACCCTTAATCTCTGTTCTTCTCTCAAAGTGAGAGTCCAAGTTTCACAACCTTATAGAACAAACGGTAATATAACTGTTTTATAAATTCTAACTTTCAGATTTTTTGACAGCAGACTAGATGACAAAAGCTTCTCAACCGAATAATAATAGGCATTTCCCATATATATTCTGTGTTTAATTTGCTCCCGAGTGTCACTTATATTTGTTACTGTTGCTCCAAGATATTTGAATTTTTCCAGCTCTTCGAAGGATAAATCTCCAATTTTTATATTTCCATTTCGTAGAATGTTCTGATCACGAGACATAGGCTAATCATTACTTAGTCTTTTCGGGATTTTCTTCCAACCCGATCGCTTTACTTGCTTCAAGTATAATTTCCGCGTTTTCCTTTATCTTTTGTAGAGTTTCTCCTAATATACTGTACGTATGAATCATAAAAATGGCCAAATAGACTGTTGCGAAGGAAATAAGTCTTAATGGATATGTACGATTTTCAGCTATTTTGTATTTGTTATGACTCGGGACCTCACAGAGTAAGGTTAATTGTGAAATATTGGTGCATTGACGGTGATAATGGTCAGGGGAAGCGAAAGAACCCTGAAAAATCTACTCACAAATTTCCTCGTGACCCAGACGAGGATCGAATCTGGATAGCCGCGATGGAAGGCAGACCAAGTAACTACTCGACCTCGGGAGAGACTTACTAAGAAGGTTGGAAGGAATGTGAAAGGACAGAGTTGGTACTACTGGAGTGAAACGCATCCAAACGTGCGGAAAAAAATAGCTCCCACTTTATGATTTACGTTCAACTTTCTTAATATGTAAATCTGAAGCAAAGAAAATATACGAGTCTTTAGTCTTTGAGATTCCTCTGCATAAAATGAATGTATGGCCATGCATTAGGAGCCCACGGGAAGAAGCAACTATAAATTCACTTTTATTACAGCTCCGAAACACAAACTTTGTACAATCCTTCTTGGAAATTAATATTATCAAAAACCTCCTGAGATTAGAATAAGCTTACATTAAGTTTGTGAATTCCGTTTGTTTGTATAACGATTAATTCTACTGATTAAAACACTTCGTCTTCATGAAACATTACGAATTTTTAACAAGTTGACAGGTAGGGGAGAGAAGAATTGTTTACTTACGCGTCATAAGGGCCAGCTCGTTAACACGTGGACCCTAAAACAAAGAACGTGTGTCTCATGTACAGTTTGTAATCTGTGTCTGATCTTTCCAGTCGTGAATTCTGTACAACGTTGATGACAAATGACAGAAACAAATAGCTCGCAATTAGATAGCAACTCTTACGACATCTATACTGATAATAAATCTGTAGCCAAAATTGTTCTGACTATTACACTCTTACTACGTCATACTACTTTTGACCAATAAAACGGTACGAAAGGACGTATTTCAACCAATAATGGCTGCTTATCGCACAATTTTATCGCGTCCCTAGCATTTGATTAATTTTATCGCGTCCCTAGCATTTGTTTAATTTTATCTCGCCCCTAGCATTTGTTTCTTTGTTTGCCAACATTTGAAACTGCGCTGGTCTGGACGTCAAAAAATATATATATATAAAATTACAAACCACTCCAGTCGATGCACAGCAGTTTCAAATATGACTCGCATTGGCATTCAAGAACAAGAATTAATAAAAATCACTGATCATACCTATGCATCTTCTGAAATCCGATTTACAAATAAATGAAAAGCACCATTCGGAAATCCTGAATAAGTTGAATACACCATGTAGGCCTAAATCAACGAGTTCCACTTCTATTACGGACACGTCCAATATAACATCAATTGAACCACCAACCACATTCAGATTTTAAAATTGTACATTCAATAATTATTCCTTTTAAAATTATTCATGTTTATTTTTTATGTCATCGTCGTTAATTAAAACTTTTCTAACACTTGTGTATAGGCCTATTAGTTAGGTTATGTTATAGCTTCTGCTATATGATATTATGGATAGTCACGTATCAGAGGTTGTTTAATATTACGATTTATTGAAAATCATCTGTCAAGTGACGTTGATTACTGGGATTCGGATAATTGAAGTGGAATGTTGCATTTTAATAAAAATGAAACTGAATCAACAAACCCTTCTTGACTAGTAACATTGCCATCGTGTATAATAGATCGAGAACTTCTCGACAAGAAGGCATTGCTCACTACTGCCATCTAGCATGCATCTAGCATAATATTTGTAATGTCGAGATGGTACAATAATACATTTGAAGACAGTTGTATTTTCGTAAGTCAATTAATATTTTATTGTATTGGAGTACTTCGTTACTTCTAATCTTTATATACTTTCTTCTAATCGTGTAATAGTCGATTAAATCCCACTCGAGTTTTGATTTTCTCTAGATAAATCAAAACGTCTAGTGAGATTATTGTTGATAATTTTCGATTTTCCAAAAATAATTGGTGTTAACATGTATAATTAACCATCCTGAAATTGAAAATCACTGTTTTTAAATTTTTGTATGTCTGTCTGTCTGTCTGTCTGTCTGGATGTTTGTTACCTTTTCACGCGATAATGGCTGAACCGATTTATATGAAAATTGGAATATAAATTAAGTTCGTCTAACTTAGATATTAGGCTATACGGCATTCAAAATACGTTATTTAAAAGGTGGGTTATAAGGGGGCCTGAATTAAATAAATCGAAGTATCTCCCTCATTATTAATTTTCATGAAAAATATTACATAACAAAAGTTTCTTTAAAAATAATTTCCGATAAGTTTTATTCTATACAAAAGTTTGATAGGACTGATATTTAATGAGATAAATGAGTTTTAAAATTACAATAACAACGCCATCTAAGGCGCTGTACTGAAATAAAAACAAATGACTTCGTCTATAAGGGGCGTTGGACACCAACAATCGAACGCTATTAAACATAGCCTACAGAGAATGTTTCTGTGTTTGAATGAAGTAATATCGAAAGCTAATAATTATTATTTCACCTTTGGAAAGTGTAGTTTCTCTTGATGGAGATAATTCTATAATGTTATTACAGTAACTTCTGAGTTAAATGCACGGATATACAAGACTTTTAAAATAACAATACAATACATTTTCACCGCCGCCTCAGATTATAGCGTTGTTGTTCCTGCAGTAACTCCTATGTGCAAAATATAACATTTTTGAGTAGGAAGAAAAAAACATATTTATTCATTCCATGACAATGGTACATAGGAGATCGTGAATTCTTACATTTTCGAAAGAAAGAAATATAGTTATATATCACTGTTTATGCTGTATCACTATTTAAGTTATTTGAAGGGTTCAGAACCATAGTGGGCCAAGCGCCATTTACGGAAGACGTAGAAAACAAGGGTTAAAATTGAGTTGTTACCATAATTCAATGGAAACCTATAGCAAGTAATATGAAGTACACACATTAAAACTAAATGATATGTCAATCTTCATTAAACTATGGTTGCATGTAATAACAATTAAGAAACATGTTAAAGGAATTGTCATTGCATCAATGATTGCTGTCTGGACCAAAATGATCGCATTTTAATTATTTAAATACAATTTAAATTAAGTGACATATTAAACGATTTATCCTTCTATCAAACACGAATGTTCCCTGGATCAAATGTCCTATTTTAATTATGTAATTACTTTATATTTATTTCTAACAGGTGCAGCGGAGCGCACGGGTACGGCTAGTATTGAATAATTTATTTATGAAATACCTAATTTCTTACCTTCTTGATACCAAAGTATCATAATACCAGGAATGATTTCCATCTAATAATTTCACAATCGCTAACTGAAGCGAATTACAAGGCAAATTATTACAAAATATGAATTCACGCGTGGTATTTACTAAGACTATTTCGTTTATATGACGTCATTTCATTTTCAGCCAATGAAGTGTAATGAAATTTTTAATTCTAACCAAAAACAGTCATACATCGCGATAATTTCTGCAGCTCGATTTATCACTATCAATTTATCGCATGGTCGTTCTTTTGTTTAGTCATTGTCGCCAATTGTTCCCACGTAAATCGATGAACATGAATCCATTGTACTAAGTAAAGTGTGAAATCCTATCATCTTCTAATTCCATGTCCATTGTATCTAAAGAAAATGACACTCCTTCATAACAATTGTTCATTTAATTAATGTATTAATCATGTTATTTGTAATTATACTATAAAATATTTAAATTAAATTATGATTTCAGCAGATAATGAAAACGTATTTCTGTTATAATAACAAGAGAAAAGAGCAGTACATGTAATTAACATTTTAAAACCTGTATTTCGCTTTTCTCAATTGGCATTACTGAATAACATTCAATTTCTTTATTGATGTAATCGTTATTCATCTATTTCGACTTCAGAATGTCTCAATAGGTTAATTATTCGTAAATATACAATTATTAACATTGTGTGAGCGAATTTGAGGGATATATTATTTACATATTTATTTTATTCACGAAATACTTCAAATAAATGTCACCTTGTGACATTACTATAGGCTATTTCGTGAATATAAAATTCAATAAACGGTAAAATTAAAATAAACATAGGAGATTTTTACCCAATTTAATTTACTTCCATACGAACTTCGCACGTAGGAGTGGCCTCCTATATTCTTTAATACAACTTGCCATCTAGTGTTAAGAATCTGAACTAACTTCTTGCCATCTGGTGTTAAGAATCTCAACTACACATAAATACGTAAACGTCGGAATGTTGTGAAGTATTGATTTTCATTAAACTGAGTGTGATCTAAACACAATGAAAGTTGTCATTTAAACAATGTTAAATCTAAATAAAAGTATGGAACTTTATAATATTAATCTTACTATACACTTCTGTCTTCTAAATGAAAGGACAATTATGGAATTTGGTTCTTGTAAAAGTGAATGTATTTGATGATGAGAATCTTGATTGGGTTTTTTCGTAGTTTCTTTATAATGAGGTTATGTTCCTCGTTTACTTGTAGGCCTACAATACATAGGATTTCAGTCACGATGAGTTGTCACTGGGTTCTAAAATATTCCCCGTACGAACCGTTACGATAAGCACATTTAGTGTTCTGAAAATTTCCATGACTTTGTTGAGCATGTAGAGGTGGCCTCCACGTTCACCGGATTTCACACATCTATTAGGGGACAGAAATTTTTACTGAGTTTTTGTATTTGTATAGAATAAACCCCAAAACAATATTCTATAATCACTAATGTCTTTACAATGCCAAAATAAAATAGGCGAGGTTATATGTGATGTTTCTGAATTTTTTTTATTAAATGGTTAAAAAAATCCGAAAATCTCTCACTACATTGTTAATGCTGTTAAATTTTTAAACTTTCTTGAAACGTACAACGGTCGAGATATGGCCAACCTGTTTCACGTAAGAGTATATATGTAAAAGACATCTGTCTTGTCTTGTGTGACCTTTTTAACCTCTTAACTTCAAATTTCCTCATATAAAGTCAGCCTTTGTCCGTTTTTCTAGCAGTGTCGAGTTACAAATTGGCTGCTCTCTGTCATAACACTTAGAGGCAATGTCATAATGAAACGAATTCCTCCCACAAACTACGAAATGAGTTTCCTCAACGAGACGTTCAAATGTGTGTACTTCATTGAATATGAAAACAACACCGTCCTGAATTTTGCTAAAAAAAATTTGCATAACCTCTAAGGTATTACTTTACAATATTCTCTATCTCTTGAAGAATTTTTATCCAGTACTATGAAATCTACCTCTGATTGAGGTTCTGGATGATATGTACGTCTTTTATCAGGCAGTACATCTCACTTGACGATATGTGTCAGAGGAAGAACAAATTACTGTTTGTATACATCTGAAGTCTGACTAGTGTAATATGTAGCTAGTCAGCGATGTATGCAATGGAGGGGGAAATGATGTGGCCTCCCTACCCCATTAACTCCGAGCTTAGTTGCCTTATGAGTGATGGCTTATTGGTGTTATTTACGAGGGATTATTTCCTAAAAAAACTTTTTAATTTATAAAATGTTGGCCTACTGGATAAGACCGAAATATTGTCACAAATCCAGTTTAACGTCCCAACATAACATTTAAGAAATAGCCTATATCACTGTACTGTAGAGAAAGAAACGAACGTACATCACATCACAAAAATTCACCACTGTTAAAAATGTGTCTTGAATTCAATTAATGATGTAAAATGTTATATAGATTTCAGTACTTGTTATATTAAATATCACACTCGTTGTGAAACAATGTTGCTATCTACTACATTTGTTGCTCTTCAGTTTTCATGTTTACATGTACATCTTGTATGAATATCGATATTTATATTTTATTTTCTTCATTTTTATGATACAAGTGACTGTAATTATGTACAGTCCACTGTAATTGGGCTTTACCCAGCTATAGACGAATAAATAAATGAATGAATGGATAGGTAAATAATTAAGTAAAGAAATGAGTACATAATTAATAAATGAGTAATTAATCAAGTAAATAATTCATTAACTATATAAGTAATTAATGAGGTAAATAAGTAATTAGCCAGGTAGATAATTAAATGGATGAGTAATTAATTAGGTAAATAAGCAATTAATAAAGTAAATAAGTAGTTAACGTAATAAGTAATTAATTATGTAAATAAGTAATTAGTTAACCAAATAAGTAATTAATTAAGTAAATAAATGAGTACATAAATAATTAAGTAAATGAGTAATTAATCAAGTAAATAATAAATTAATTATGTTAATATGTAATCCGTTAAGTAAATAAGTAATTCATTAACTAATTAAGTAATCACTCGGATAAATAAGTAATTAATGCGGTAAATGAGTAATTACTCAGATAAGTAATTAATTAAATAAATGCGTAATTAATTATGTAAATAAGTAATTAATGAAGTAAATAAGTAGTTAAGTAAATAAGTAATTAAGTAAATAAGTAAATGAATAAGTAAGTAAATACGTAGTTACTCAAGTAAATAAGTAATTAATCGAAGTAAGTGAGTAGTTAAACGAGTAATTACTAAATTTGGTAAGTATTTAATCCAGTGGGTAAGTAATTAATCAAGTGAATAAGTAATTAATCAAGTGAATAAGTATTTAATAAGGTTAATAAGTATGTAAGTATATAAGTAATTAATCAAGTAATTGAAATGTGGTTATGAAGAAGAATGGAGCGTGTGGACAGGGGGAATGAGAATGGAAGTTGTGTTGGAAAGAGTGAGTGAAGAAAGATTGATGCTGAAACTGATCAGGAAAAGGAAAAGGAATTGGTTGGGTTACTAGTTGAGAAGAAACTGCCTACTGAAGGATGCACTGGAAGAAATGGTGAACGGGAGAAAAGTTCGGAGCAGAAGAAGATATCAGATGATAGACGACATTATGATGTATGGATCATATGAGGAGACTAAGATGAAGGCAGAAAATAGAGGAGATTGGAGAATGCTGGGTTTGCAGTGAAAGACCTGTCCTTGGGAGAAAACTATAAATTGATTAATTTTAAATATACTATCATAGTCCTCAATGTAATTGTTTGACGTTCGTAATCTATTAAGAACCTTGAACTTGTGCCTTAACCACCATCGACAAGCTACCCGGTGTACTCTTCCTTAAGGACATTTTTTCTTTCCTTGATTCAGGGCTCGATCAGCTTTGATAGCCGACAGATCTTAATCCTGCAATAATGCGAGGCAAACACGTGTTATCTCAGCAGCGCCGTCTTGCGTTTTAAAACTGGATGCCCCCCCCTTCTAGTACGTGAGGGGGTGGGGAGCTTAACGCCGCATATGTGTGTGTGTGTGTGTGTTTTGCTACAGTCTAAACTTGTTGCAAAGTGGATACAGTACTTGCAAATCCCAGAGTACACACACAGCGCCTCTGCCGGCTCATACACACATTATCGCTCAACTGCCGTGCATTCCGTTCCCTAAGTCTGTTTGCTCCACTGTTCTTTTTTTTTTTCCTTTTTTTCCCGTAAGGTGAAAAAAGGAAGGAAAGTGTTGAATGCTTGGGTGCTGTAGCAGGTAAACACAATTTGCAGATAACATTCAACCAGAAGGGCAGGGGTTGTATGCCCGTAATGTATGCCTGTTTCTAAATGTATTACTGTCGTAATAATAATAATAATAATAATAATAATAATAATAATAATAATAATAATAATAAACGTAATTACTTATGGCTTTCAAGGTTCACCGCCCAAACATAAGCCCGCCATTGGTGTCTATCCTGAGCAAGATTAATCCAGTCTCTATCATCATATCCCACCTTCCTCAAATCCATTTTAATATTATCCTCCCCAAAGGTATTTTTCCCTCTGGCCTTCAACTAACACTCTATCTCCGATTCTGGATTTGCCCATACGTGCTACATGCCCTGCCCATCTCAAACGTCTGGATTTAATGCTCCTAATTATGTCAGATGAAGAATACAATGCGTGCAGTTCTGTGTTGTGTAACTTTCTCCATTCTCCTGTAATTTCATCCCTCTTTGCCCCAAATATTTTCCTAACAACCTTATTCTCAACACCCTTAACCTCTGTTCCTCTCTCAAAATGAGAGTCCAAGTTTCACAACCATACAGAACAACCGGTAGTATAACTGTTTTATAAATTCTAACTTTCAGATTTTTTGACAGCAGACTGGATGACAAAAGCTTCTCAACCGAATAATAACACGCATTTCCCATATTTATTCTGTGTTTAACTTCTTCCTTGTTACGTATCCCTATAATAAGAGTTAGAATTTATAAAACAGTTATATTACCGGTTCATCTGTATGGTTGTGAAACTTGGACTCTCACTCTGAGAGAGGAACATAGGTTCAGGGTGTTTGAGAATAAGGTGCTAAGGAAAATATTTGGGGCTAAGCGGGATGAAGTTACAGGAGAATGGAGAAAGTTACACAACATAGAACTGCACGCATTGTATTCTTCACCTGACATAATTAGGAACATTAAATCCAGACGTTTGAGATGGGCAGGGCATGTAGCACGTATGGGCGAATCCAGAAATGCATATAGAGTGTTAGTTGGGAGACCGGAGGGAAAAAGACCTTTAGGGAGGCCGAGACGTAGATGGGAGGATAATATTAAAATGGATTTGAGGGAGGTGGGGTATGATGATAGAGACTGGATTAATCTTGCACAGGATAGGGACCGCTGGCGGGCTTATGTGAGGGCGGCAATGAACCTTCGGGTTCCTTAAAAGCCATTTGTAAGTAAGTAAGTTTAACTTCTTCCAGAGTGTCATTTATATTTGTTACTGTTTCTCCAAGATATTTGAATTTTTCCGCCTCTTCAAAGGATAAAGGATAAATTTCCGTTTCGTACAATATTCTGGTCACGAGACATAATCATATTCATTGTCTTTCCGGGATTTACTTCCAAACTTATTTCTTTACTTGCTTCCAGTAAAATTCTCGTGTTTTCCCTAACCGTTTGTGGATTTTCTCCTAACATATTCACGTCATCCGCATAGACAAGCAGCTGATGTAACCCGTTCAATTCCAAACCCTCTTTGTTATTATGTTGTCTGTCGTAAGGGGGACAAATTTTTGTATCTTTTCTTTTGTAATTTTGATTTCGACAGGCCAGTTGAGAAATAAACAACTCAAAGTTTAAAGTTTTGATAAAGTTTCTTTTTGAAGCTATACAATCTTAGAAAAAAAATTTTCCAGCACTGATACTTTGTTAAGTCTCGGAAAGACGACAGTGCGCATGATCAGTGAACGAGCGACCTGGTTCATAAGAGAACGACTAGTTCAGGTAATAAGATTAGTTTTGTTTCGTTGTATATCTGATCATGCGCACTGCCTCCATTCTGAGACTTATAACGGATTTGTGCGACAAAATTTTTTTCCAAGACTACGTTTGCTTTGAAAAATCCATAGATCATTGAAATTTCTCCGAATTCTGTTAATAATATTTATATAATATACTATAAGTGTCGACTCAGTTAAGAGAGAAGTTTCATATGATATTCTTATTGAATTTGGTATTTCCAAGAAACTAGTTCGATTAAATACAATGTGTCTCAGTGAAACATACAGCAGAGTCCGTATAGGTCAGTTTCTATCAGATGATTTTCCAATTCACTGCGGGCTAAAGCAAGGAGATGCACTATCACCTTTACTTTTTAACTTTGCTCTAGAGTATACCATTAGGAAAGTCCAGGATAACAGAGAGGGTTTGGAATTGAACGGGTTACATCAGCTGCTTGTCTATGCGGATGACGTGAATATGTTAGGAGAAAATACACAAACGATTAGGGAAAATACGGGAATTTTACTGGAAGCAAGTAAAGAGACAGGTTTGGAAGTAAATCCCGAAAAGACAAAGTATATGATTATGTCTCGTGACGAGAATATTGTACGAAATGGAAATATAAAAGTTGGAGATTTATCCTTCGAAGATGTGGAAAAATTCAAATGTCTTGGAGCAACAGTAACAAATATAAATGATACTCGGGAGGAAATTAAACGCAGAATAAATATGGAAAATGCCTTTTATTATTCGGTTGAGAAGCTCTTATCATCCAGTCTGCTGTCAAAAAATCTGAAAGTTAGAATTTATAAAACAGTTATATTACCGGTTGTTCTGAATGGTTGTGAAACTTGGACTCTCACTTTGATAGAGGAACAGAGATTGAGGTTGTTTGAGAATAAGGTTCTTAGGAAAATATTTGGGGCTAAGAGGGGTGAAGTTACAGGTGAATGGAGAAAGTTACACAACACAGAACTGCACGCATTGTATTCGTCACCTGACATAATTACAACATTAAATCTAGATATTTGAGATGGGCAGGGCATGTAGCATGTATGGACGAATCCAGAAATGCATATAGAGTGTTGGTTGGGAGACCGGAGGGAAAAAGACCTTTGGGGAGGCCGAGACGTAGATGGAAAGATAATATTAAAATGGATTTGAGGGAGGTGGGATATGATGATAGAGACTTGATTAATCTTGCTCAGGATAGGGACCGATGGCGGGCTTATGTGAGGGCGGCAATGAACCTCCTGGTTCCTTAAAAGCCAGTAAGTAAGTAATTAAGTACTATAAGTATCAAATCACAGTATGTTATTTGGATTTTTCACAGCAACGTGGAGTTTTAAAATTCAATTTTCCGAAAACTTTAGATTTTGAGGTGTTTGTATTTTGAGTACCTCGCCCATTTATTTATGTTGGTTTTCATGTCAGTAAGATGGTAGAGACGTCATTTCATCATAGAATGGACACACACACACACACACACATACACACATACGACTTTCCTTACGGAATGAAGAAGAAAAACATTCACTTCTATCCGGGAATCGAAGTTAGTTTCGTTATGCATGATAGATAAATTAATAGACAGAGGAAAGAAGTATCCATTTGATCAGAAGTTTATGAATCGGTAACAAGTGCGAATCGCAGATTGGTTGCCATGGCGAAGCTGCACAATTGCAGTCGCACCAAGACGTGCTGAAATAATGTTAGACTCACCACGCGCAGGCAATCCTTGCCGCATACAGATTGCCTCCGCGCGGAATAATTTTCAGGTCAGGGCTCGAGGAATTCACACGAAAATAGGTTATGTTACTCTGGGAAAACACTTCACATGGCGTAGTGCATTCCACGGAAAGTACTGTGCGGTTAGGCTGGCTGAGGAGATCTCATGAAGAGTTCCACACATTTTACCCACAGTTTAGTGACGAACTGTAGGTTTATAACGGAGACAATTCTAATATGCGTTACAAGAGCGGTATGTTGAAGTTTTCATGTTCGAGGAAAAGTTTGAAAAAGCGGAACGTAGTTGAGCTTTTTTAATTTCCGAGAATTGAAAGAAAACATACCGCTCGTGTATCGTACATTATTTTGTGCGAAGATCGTTTATTACATACCTGAAAGACGAATTTCTAATTATTTGCAATGAAATCTCCATCTTGGTTTCTGTTCAATGACGGCAAATTTGCAAAAAAAAAAAAAAAAAAAAAAAAATCTACCTTCAACTTGTTGCTTTAAAATGTTTTCTGTGTTTACTATATTCCAGCAGGCCGTGATATAAGTCTGTCTTTTTTTTTCCCCCAGTCTATAAATGCGAACTTAAAACAAACGGTAAGGTTATGTAATGATTTATTTTTTCATTCTAATATTTTAACAATATTATTTATATAACATATTGCAGTAATAACATCGGCGTCTGGAATCTTGTTGATTTTTTCACGGCTTCCTTAATGTTACTTGTATCAGGAATGCAATAAGTTTCGTGGAGTAGTAGACTTTACTTAATTTTTGCAAATGTTTAAAAACAATAATTAACATTGCAATTTAGGTGAAATTGCAGTGGTAAGTTTCCAATTTATAATTATTACTATGTTAAACGTCTCTAAAAATAATATGTTAAAAGCCTAAAGCAGTAAAATGAATGTCGCGCTTAAGCGGTAAGAAGAGGGAAATTGTTATGTGTGTTACGTTGGGAATACTGAATGTGGTATTTCGCACTTACCGCGTATTGGTTCTGTGCGGAAAACAAGCAAATACGCACGATCTCGCACAAATATACATTCCTTCTATAGTAGAAGAGGGTAAAGTCGATCAAAATTTTGCAATTTTTTTAATGATATTGATGTTATGCAATGAAGCGAAGTTCTTCAGAAAATAGCATTTTGTCGTCATATCCTTCACGTATGAAGGCACGTTACAAGAATTGAATTACAATCTATAAAAAACTGTTTTTTTTTATTTGACTTGTGATCGAAGTTAATTGCTTAAATAGGGTAAAGTCGATCACCATTGAATTTTGTTTAAGATCGATTGTAAAATATTGCGGAGTAAATTCGATCACTGTTTATGTTTTTTAAAAACAAATTAAGTGTATTACATATATTTTATTTGTTATAAGGGGTGTAGAAACAATAATAATCTTCAATATATGCCTATAGCTTTCTATAGTGTATCTTTTGTTACTGTGATCATACTATTCGATACAATTGGGCCTATAGGTCTCCACTGTACAATCGTGACTTTGATTGCCAACTTATAAAACATAAAAACACAGTTTAATACTTCACATACCAACAAACAAAGATTTAATAATTCAAAATTTACATTGAAATGCCACCCTTCAATTATAATCTAAAATGCAATTCAACATTGCTTAGGTTTATATCAGATGTTATTTGAAATCTTCCCCTCCTCATGTCACTTTAGAAACTACGTTGTTCCCATAGGTACAGAGGGGTGTACAAAATATGTTCCTTTGGCAGTGCTTCCCTTACGCAAGAAATTCACCATAATTTCGTCTTCCTCTTTCCCCACTATCCCATCAATATAAGCTATACTATGACACTTTTCTGTTTATAAGTGTTAGTTGGATGTATTTCGGTGAACAATTTATTCTTCCTGCTGGTCCTATCTGTTTCGAGTAGGTCGATGGCATGATCGACTTAACCCTACAAAGGTACAAGTTTTCTTAAAATAATAAGTTTCAATACTAACATTTACGAACTGCAAAACTATTATTTCAGGATACAATCTCAACGAAAAGTACTTCCGTATACTTCCTGTCTCCTGTCATTGCTGACTATAATTTAGAGTTTGTAAGACTTTGTTTTCGTTGAAGAGAAAATGTTGAAAATAACAATTTTCACTTCAACGGTAATTACACAGTGTTCCCATTGTTGGCATTCGCAGGCTTTTTGTTGTCCCTCTCGCTTACATTTGCAATGTCAGGCAATGAAGTCAGCATAACAAAATTTTAACAAGTAACTGAGAAAATATATAATTTTCAATAAAAATCGCAAATGATCGATTTTACACCCACTGATTGACTTTACCCTCTTCTACGGTATCCGTCTGTCCTTCTATGTATCTGTGGTCTGTCTATGTTATCTTGTTTTTATATCTTATCTTTCTATATGTTTTGTCTCTCTTTGTATCTAATACGAGGGTCATACTGAAAGTCATAACCAACCCATTGTTATAAATCTTAATTTTTATTTTTTAGACAAACCAGGTACATCATTTTAATCTACAGACTTTTCTGTCACTTTTCAACATAGCCTCCATTTCTTTGCACACATTTTCCCCGCCGTTCTGTAAGTTTGAAAATTCCCTTGCTGTAGAAGTCCGTTTCATCTTCCCGAAGACACAGACGCACTGCTTTCCGGATGTCCTCCAGCGTCTCGAAGCATTGGCCTCGCAGCTGCTCCTTTATACAGGGTGTTAAAAAATAACGTTTGTGCGAGATCGTGCGTATTTGCTTGGTTTCCGCACAAAACCAATCTGCGGAAAGTCTGAAATTCCACATTCAGTATTCCCAACCTAACACACATAACAATTTCCCTCTTCTTACCGCTTGAGTGACATATTGAGTTTACTGCTTTAGGCTTTTAACATATTATTTTTAGATACGTTCAATATAGTAATAATTATAAATTGGAAACTTACCACTGCAATTTCACCTAAATTGCACTGTTAATTATTGTTTTTCAATATTTGCAAAAATTAAGTAAACTCTACAACTCCACTAAATTTACTGCATTCGTGATGCAAGTAACATTAAGGAAGTCGTGAAAAAATCAACAACATTCCAGACTCATCATGGCGGCTACTTTGAACGAAGAGATGCGGATCTAATATACAGTAATATAATATTGTTAAAATATTAAAATGAAAAATAAATCATTACATAACCTTACCGTTTGTTTTAAGTTCGCATTTTATAGACTGGGGGAAAAAAAGACAGACGTATATCACGGCCTGCTGGAGTATAGTAAACACAGAAAACATTTTAAAACAACAATGTTGAAGATAGATATTTTTGTTTTGCAAATTTGCCGTCATTGAACAGAAACCAAGATGGAGATTTCATTGCAACTAATAAGAAATTCCTCTTTCAGGTATGTAATAAACGATCATCTTACAAAATAATGTACGATACACGAGCGGTATGTTTTCTTTCAATTCTCGAAAATTAAAAAAGCTCAACTACGTTTCGCTTTTTCAAACTTTTCCTCGAACATTAAAAAACTTCAACATACCGCTCTTGTAATGCATATTACTATTTCCGTCCGTAATGTATCACATCTTTCCTCATTTCTTTTTTCATGTCTTATTTTCTTTTACAACATGAATAATATGTCGGTCACTCCATGGGTTCCTTGGGAATTCATTCATTTATTGAATAAGTCTTCCACAGAATTTACAGTTACTCAAACAAAACATTGAATTTCGTTCAAATAGTGCCCCTGTGTTGGATATGAGGTAAATATTCCAAGTAATTACTCATGCAGCTACTGAAATGAGTTTCCATGTCAACACTGATTGTAATGATGTTCATTTGTTCGGTAGCGTAATTCAGATGTTGAGTTGTTGCATGGAAACGAAAGTAAATTGAAGCCACACTTCTGCGAACGCAAGCAAAATAATGACGAAAGAGAAACTAATTAAAAAGCAATATTGAAAGTTCGAACACGATTAATTTGTAATTAATGTAATAAAAAACAGGAACTAAAATCTATTCCATAATCAATTAATGGTCACGTGATATGTCAGTTGTTTCCAATCATGATTAAAACGCGTGTTTAAATGAAGTCGGTGTGGAACAAATTGCAATAAAAAGGGAAGTTATAAGTTAATTAAGTACCACTGTTGGTTAACGTGTTTTCAATTGGATCTAAAAGTCACGAGTTCGAAGCAGGTCGAGAGTGATACATTTTTAATGCCAATTAAATCCTGAACATTGTTTGTCTCGAGGGGGAAGTGAAAATTTTGGAAACATTTATTGCATTAATACTGGTAACACTAATATTCTTCCTTGTGGCACGTAAAAAATTCCCTGTACCTGGTAGGGGGCTCCATACAATATTTCTCTGTCATTTGTCGATCATATTGAATTTTGAAACTAAATAACATCTGCAGTTAGAAATCGTTGTAAATAAGACACTAGTATTATGTACTGAAGTTTTAAAATATTGGTTGCTTAGCGACAGACGTTGACTACAACTCAAGGTCTCTTTCATATTCAGCAAATACTCATATTTATTCTTGAAATTTCAAGGGCTGCTTGCTTAACAACACACACCGCTTGTAAAATGGTTTCTGTGGAATTTAATGAAACCTTTCAGAAATAATTAATGTCTTCGTCTTGGATACAGATGCATTTCTCTAATGTTTCAAGGTCTGGTTGCTTAGCAACAGGAGCTAAATACGAAATGATATCGCTTTCAGATGCAGATAGTTTTCTGAAGACATAGGTTCATTTGTCTGAAGCTTGAATATTCTGGTTGCTTAGCAACAGAAGCCAGATATGAAATGATATCGCTTTCAGATGCAGATAGTTTTCTTGAGGCAGACATTCATTTGTCTGAAGCTAGAAGAGTCTGGTTGCTTAGCAACAGAAGCTAAATATGAAATAATATCGCTTTCAGATGCAGACAGATTTCTCGAGGCATAGATTCATTTGTCTGAAGCTTGCAGAGTCGGGTTGCTTAGCAACAGAAGCTAAATATGAAATAATATCGCTTTTACATGCGGACAGTTTTCTTGAGGTACAGATTCATTTGTCTGAAGATTGCAGAGTCTGGTTGCTTAGCAACAGAAGTTAAATATGAAATAATATCGCTTTTACATACAGACAGTTTTCTTGAGGTACAGATTCGTTTGTCTGAAGATTGCAGAGTCTGGTTGCTTAGCAACAGAAGTTAAATATGAAACAATATCGCTTTTACATACAGACAGTTTTCTTGAGGTACAGATTCATTTGTCTGAAGCTAGAAGAGTCGGGTTGCTTAGCAACAGAAGCTAAATATGAAATGATATCGCTTTTACATGCAGACAGATTTCTCGAGGTACAGATTCATTTGTCTGAAGATTGCAGAGTCAGGTTGCTTAGCAACAAGAGCTAAATACGAAATGATATCGCTTTCAGATGCAGATAGTTTTCTGAAGACATTGATTCATTTGTCTAAAGCTTAAAGAGTCTAGTTGCTTAGCAACAGTAGCTAAATACGAAATGATATCGTTTTCAGATGCAGACAGTTTTCTGGAGACATAGATTCATTTGTCTGAAGGTTAAAGAGTCTGGTTGCTTAGCAACAGAAGCTACTTACGTAATGATATAGCTTTCAGATGCAGATAGTTTTCTCGAGGCTAGATTCATTTGTCTGAAGCTTGAAGAAGCTGGTTGCTTAGCAGCAGAGTAGGCCTATAGGGTTGATTACAATCTTTCAGAAGCAAACATCTTGCTGGAGAATATAGATTCATTTATCTGGAGACTGGTTGCTTGGCAACGCACTCGTGAGCAGGATGTTTACTAAAGCTTTGGAAATAGAAAGCAAAATATGAGGCGTTGTGGAACTGTGATTATTGTGTATTAATGGCATGATTGTTCAGTAGAGCAGGTGGTCGGTATTGCCGGCTATTAAGGTGCAGCCGGAGTAAGCCGGGGCGGGGGGTGGCGGGGGTGTAGAATAGGCTAAAGCTATTACCTACTTAATAGAGACCTACAACAAAGCCCGGGGGTGGGCCCTACACAATGGCGGCTCTCTGGCGGACTGGCTCCACATGCAATGCGTCCATCACAGGCTCTCGGGAAATTACTACAAAAAAGATAAGGAAACATCAAAGCCAAGGGTTCGATTATGGAGATAGAACCAATGATGTGATTGCTACGGCTTGTCTGTGAGATTTCTATTGGGCGACATGTCATACCACGAATATGTCTTAAATTGTTGCACTAAAGATATTCCATTGCTTGAGATTTCGACAGTGATTAATACCAGGGGTGGGCAAAGTTGTGATTTTTTCCATCGTGCACAAAAAGGTATTCATATAAGATACTTTAAGGTCGCATGGGACTTTGATACTACAGGTTCTATCAGAAGTTTAAGGGCAGCCTTTCGAAAGAGATATTTCATTCCTGTCCTTATATTTATGTGAAACACTTTGATGTTTATAAAGGGACCAAATGCCTGTGAAAAAGCGAAGTTTTTTTTTTCTGCAAATCCAGTATCTTTATCTTTCAAATTGCGGGTTATGTAACAATATTTCTGCTATGAAATAGTACATTATGCATCGAGCCTATAATGGTAGTAATTAAGACGCGAGTATGTTTATGAAACGAGCGTAAGCGAGTTTCATAATTTTCATACGAGCGTCTCAATTACCATATAGGCAAGTTTCATACGACTTTTCATGCTCGACCATATTTCTAACTTGAAATTATTCATAAGTATTCATGTTATTCTTATCTGACTGGGGAGCGGAAGTGACCTTGTGCAATATCTCGTAAATTGTGAGATGTGCGCAGACGCGAAAGTATTGATTTTTTCCGAGGAACAAATGTCATTGACCTTCATATAATCTAGAGAGTAAAATGAACATTAATCTTGATATATTTCCTGGAAATTGATTTGGACATTGAAAAAGGAGATGACAAATTGAATTTATTTGAATATTATTTACAATTAACGCTAATTATTATAGTAACAAAACCTAACCTTCTGCGACAGTATTGGTTTGCAGCCTCCGTGACGTTTCTCTAGTTGTCTTTCGATTGCATATCCGAGAATAATCGATACTTGCGCTTTCATATTGCTACAATGGTGTTTTCTGATTGGTGGAAAACCTGAACTTTAATGAATAGGTGCACTTTAATGAGGCCCATTAAAGGACTGCTACCAGGTGTATAATTACTATATTTCGGCATGGTCGAGCATAAACGCAGTATTGAAAATATACATTTTTGTAGGAAAAAAATTAATTACTCTAGATTGAATGTACTTAGATCAATGAATTTTGGGATAGAGTTAGATATATCTGAAAGGCTTCTTGTACAGATATTGCTTTTTCTTTAAACAAATTGTTACACCTCGTTCCCGCGTTAAAATCAAGATTTTTTCTTTATTCTCTTTAGGAAAAATTGCCATTTTTTAGTATTCTTTTCAATTTGCAATTCGCAGCAAATTTACCAGGGACGACCACTATCACGTGCATCATAACATTGGGCGTTGTTAACACTGGTGAAAGCCACCGGAGTGGCTCAGTCGGTTAAGGCGCTTGCTTGCCGGTCTGTAGTTGCGTTCGGGCGCGGGTTCGATCCCCGCTTGGGCTGATTACCTGGTTGGTTTTTTCCGAGGTTTTCCCCAACCGTGATATGAATGCAAGGTAATCTATGGCGAATCTTCGGTCTCATCTCGCCAAATATCATCTCGCTATCACCAATTTCATTGACGCTAAATAACCTAGTAGTTGATACAGCGTCGTTAAATAACCAACTAAAATAAAATAAAAACACTGGTCAATTAGCTAATTCCCTCCATTTTAGTAAACAGTTGTGGAGTTTGCTACAAGTATGCAAAGGTCAGATATCTTCCTTGAAAAAAAATGGAAATGGGTCGAAATTCATGAGTGTGATTGTGAAGTGGCAGATTATTGGGGTGTAGCAGAATGACTGGAGATAATATCTAACTCTACCCCAAAATTCATTGACCTAAATAACTCCATTGTGGAGTAATTATTTTTTTTCCTATAAAAATGTAATTTGTCAATAAGTTTACATAACAGAAAAATTGTTATACTTCTAATCCACAGTTTGAAAGATAGATAGATTGGATTTACAGTGAATATTACACTTTTACTACGTCACACTACTTTTGACCAATAAAACGGTACGAAAGGACGTCTTTCAAACAATCATGGCTGCTTATCGCACAATTTTATCACGTCCCTAGCATTTGTTTAATTTTATCGCGTTTATTTTTTATTTGTTTATTTTTATCCTGCACTAGCATTTGTTTCTTTCTTTGCCAACATTTAAAACTGCACTGGTCTGGACGTCAAAATAAAAAAAAAAAAAAAAAAAAACAGAAAATTACAAACCACTCCAGTCGATGCACAGCAGTTTCAAATATGACTCGTATTGGCATTCAAGAACAAGAATTAATAAAGATCACTGGTCATATATGAAGAGCACCATTCGGAAATCCTAAATAAGTTGAGGGATACACCATGTACATCAACGAGTTCACTTCTTTTACGCACACGTCAAATATAACATCAACTGAACCACCGACCACTAAAACATTCAAATTTGAAAATTGTACTTTCAATAAATGTTTCTTTTAAAATTATTTATGTTTATTTCTTATTTCATCATCGTTAATTAAAACGTTTCTTGTTTATGTCATCGTAAAACTTTTCTAACACTTGTGTATATTAGTTAGGTTATGTTATAGCTTCTGCTATATGATATTATGGATAGTCACGTATCAGAGATTGTTTAATACTAAGATTTATTGAAAATCATCTGTCAAGTGACGTTGATTACTGGGATCCGGATGATTGAAGTGGAATGCAACTGTTTTAATAAAAATGAAACTGAATCAACAAAGCCTTCTTCACTAGTAACCGTCCACAGAGTCCAATAAAGATTCCATAAAGCGTATTCCGAATCTCACCGGTCCGGTGGCATCAATGACGTCACGTTGCAACGAAATAAGGACCAAAACTGCTGGAAGGATCGATGCTCTCATGGCGACTGTACAAGTTGTCTGTGCTACGCTAGCAAAATTTTGCGAAATTTCCGTACTACCATCTCGTTCAAAGAAAAGAGGTCATAAACAACTTCTTTCTTGAACCGGTAGTAACAACTGGTCGGTTGACATGTTCGCTCATAAGCCATTAACGTATTGTTTTTACGTTGTGCTCATTACAAACAATACAGCAGAACACACCGCCATGACACAACAGTGCACGATGTCATTCGTCTGCTAATTCCCGCCCTATACAAGAACCAATCAGATTCACTGATGGCGGCTGATTGAGACTGCCACCACCTCTGCAAGTCGATGGCACCGGTGCGACACCGGTGGAGCATCAATGACGTCATCGGTGGAATTCGGAACACCGTGATGCCATCGGATTGCTCACCGGTGAGATTCGGAATACTCTCATAGTTGGCACAACTGATAACAAGAAAACATAATCGTAAAAGACTACTGCCATCTACCGTAATGTTGAGATGGTACAATAATAAATTTGAAGACAGTTGTATTTTACAAATTAAGCTTTTATACCTGAAAGCTTAATTTGCATAATACACGTCACTGTGCGTAACAGAAAACCACAATTTAAGTCACACAGAGTTAGTGTGCACTCAATGTTGGTTGCTTGACGGTTGTCAGTCCACTTTGAGGTCTGCGGATATAGAAGGAAAAATTGGATCGGTGTCGGGTAGAGTTCCCGGGTAGCTCAGTTGGGAGAGTGTTGGTACGTTTAACCAAAGATCCCGGGTTCGATACCCGGCCTCGGAACAATTTTTCCCTCGAAATTATTCAGTTGTATTTTAGTAAGTCAATTCATATTTTATTGTATTAGAGTACTTTATGTCTTTTAATCTTTCTATATTTTCTTCTAATCGTGTAATAATCAATTAAATCCCACTCGAGTTTTGATTTTCTCTAGATAAATCAAAACCTCTAGTGAGATTACTGTTGAAAAAACTTCATTTTTCACGGCATTTGGTCCCTTTATAAACGTCAGAGGATTTCACATAAGTATTAGGACAGGATTAAAGCATTTTTTCGAAGGGGTGTCCTTAAACTTCTGGTAGAACCTGTAGAACGAATATATTTTACCCCCGGGTAACAATCAGTACTCAATTTGAGAGAAAGCTAAATTACATTGTGGAATTTTTAACAAGAAATATGATGCTATAATCTGGCATTGAACCTAAACTAATCAGCTTGTAGCCAGAGCCAGATATTCTTACTAACGGTTTGATGCCGTATTTACCATGCAATATACGTAAGGGGTTAGGTACAGCTTACAGCAGTAAAATTTTTGGAAATATTCAACATTTTTTTCTCTCCATTACTGTATCTTGTACAATATTGAAAATTGGTATGTGTAAAACACTGTCCTTCTGCTATATGAATAAAATACTTTTACAATTTAAAGAAATTATTTATATACTTTTTTCTTCAAAATGTACTGTGCAGTGATGAAGCGTTTCCCTCATAACTCATAAACTTGTTAACTTTTTCATGTTCTCTTTTTTATTTTATTGCTGAAACTCATGTTTACAATATCATGCTCTTCTAACTATAATCCTTAATAAATAATATTTTTGTTATATTGTGTTCGAAGAAAATACTGATATTTGACCATTTCTTTTTATACTTTTTGATTACACAACTTTTAACACTGTATCACTTCGGAATATGTATGAGAAAACTTTCCTGTGTTGAATTTTAACGTACCTTGTTTACATGTTTCGACCTATTTTGGGTCATCTTCGGAACTGGTCGTTGTTGGTCTTGGCGCCTCTTGTTTCCTGTGAGGGTGCGTTCGTAGTGTAGAGTCAAACAGTGTATGTGTTTTGAAATTGAGTTGTGTGTTGAGAATATCGTTGGAGTGTGTTTTTGTGTGTCTGTATATTTCATATTGTTCTAGTGTGTTGAGTTTCTGACTTTTTGGTTGGATGTGTAGTATTTCCATGTCTGTGTTGATGTCTCTCTAGGTGTGGTTGGCATTTGTGATGTGTTCTGCATATGTGCAGGCGTTTTGTAATTTTGTTATGGCTCTGATGTGTACTTTGTAACGTGTTGTCTGTCCTATGTAGAAGTTGTTGCAGGTGTTACATTTGAGTTTGTATACGCGTGTGTAGTTGTATTTGTTTGTTTGTGTTGTTTGTGTGTTGAGATGTTTTTGTAGAGTGTTATTTGTTCTGTATGCGATGTTGTAGTTTAATTTCTTGAATGAGTTTGCAATTTTATGTGTGTTTTTGTTTTCGTATGTTAGTGTGATGTATTTTTTGTGTTCTTGTGTTTGTGTTATATTCTTCTGTTTTTTGTTATGTTTTGTCTTATGTATTATGTTGTCTATTATATTGGGGTTGTATTTTTTTAATGAATTTATTTTTTTATCAGACAATATATCAACGGTATAGAAGTGATCTTGCATCATATTGTAGATATGACATGCATAAATAGACAGAAAAAAATTTCATCACAGAATGTTGGATAGTTTTTGAGTTATGTGGGAAACGCTTCATCGTTGCACAGTGAATTGAATTTTGAAAAAAAAATGTAAATATTTTTTTTAATCGTAAAAATATTCTTTACATATTGTACAAGATACAGTAATGGGGGAAAAAATGTTGAATAATTCCAAAATTTTACTGCTGTATGCTGTACCTAACTCCTTAACAGCTCGTTTTTCGTTTGTCATGGCAGTTTCGTTTCTTAGCAACAAGTACCTCAAAATATATATTTCCATTGAAATTTAGAAATTTAATTTTATAATACGACGATATTTGCAAACATTGAGAAAATATGAATGATGTAATGTTTTGACTCGAAAGGGAAAGTTTCTCAAGAAAAAAACTGCACTATAAATGTCTTTTCCGTAAAAAAACTTGTGCTTCAACCGGAAAACGAACTCTGTGCATCCCGGGTGGAAAATCAACACCAAAGCAGTTAAACTAACGGTGTGGTGCCGTATTTACCATGCAATCTACTTAACAGCTCGCATTTCATTTGTCATGGCAGGTTCGTTTCTTAGCAACAAATAGCTCAAAATAAACAATTTGCATAGAAATTTAATTTTATAACACCAAGATATTTGCAAATATTGAGAAAATATAAATAATGTAATGTTTTGACTCGACAGGGAAAGTTTCTCAAGAAAAAACTGCTGTGTAATAGTAATATACGTTACAAGAGAGGTATGTTGACGTTTTCATGTTCGAGGAAAAGATTGAAAAAGCGAAACGTAGTTGAGCTTTTTTAATTTCCGAGAACATGAAAACAAACATACCGCTCGTGTATCGTACATTATTTTGTGCGAAGATCGTTTATTACAAACCTGAAAGACGAATTTCTAATTAGTTGCAATGAAATCTCCATCTTGGTTTCTGTTTAATGACGCCAACTTCGGAACACCAAAATATCTTTCTTGCTGTAAAATGTTTTCTGTGTTTACTATACTCCAGCAGGCCGTGATATACGTCTGTCTTTTTTTCCCCCCAGTCTATAAATGCGAACTTAAAACAAACGGTAAGGTTATTTAATGATTTATTTTTGATTTTAATATTTTAACAATATTATTTATATAACATATTGCAGTAATAACATCGACATCTGGAATCTTGTTGATTTTTTCACGGCTTCCTTAATGTTACTTGTATCAGGAATGCAATAAGTTTCGTGAAGTAGTAGACTTTACTTAATTTTTGCAAATATTTAAAAACAATAATTAACATTGCAATTTAGGTGAAATTGAAGTGGTAAGTTTCCAATTTATAATTATTACTATGTTAAACGTCTCTAAAAATAATATGTTAAAAGCTTAAAGCAGTAAAATGAATGTCGCGCTTAAGCGGTAAGAAGAGGGAAATTGTTACGTTGGGAATACTGAGTGTGGTATTTCACACTTACCGTGTATTGGTTTTGTGCGGAAACCAAGCAAATACGCACGATCTCACACAAATGTCTTTTCCGTGAAATACTTGTCGTGCTTCAACCTGAAAACGAACTCTGTCCATCCCGGGTGGAAAATCAACACCAAAGCACTTAAACTAACGGTGTGATGCCGTATTTACCATGCAATCTACTTGACAGCTCGCATTTCATTTGTCATGGCAGGTTCGTTTCTTAGCAACAAATTATTCACGGAAGTTAAAATGCAAACACACGCTGACCGAGGGACGCATTTGTACTCCAATACTGCACTAACTTGATTACAACTTTCTGTCCGTAGCAGTCATTCTCGGAAAATAAATTGGCCTAACATCTCTGACTAATCTCTTCCATTTACAACACACGCTATCTGCGAGACGGTTCTTTTCACTTCAGTACATATATATACAATATTTTTTTTCTAAATCAAAATAGAGGGAATGTATGATCATCAATATTTGAAATGGTCTGCCTCGGGTAATTTTGTACTCTTGGCTTCTGCCAGTTTCTTTCACTATCGCCGAACACGGCCAGTTGATGAAGCCTCTATCAATCAAAGCTATCTAAGTCGCTAAGTGTGATGAATTGTGTAACATGGACGGTTATCGATTGCGAGAACATTAGACGAATAAACAGGGCACTTACAACAAAACTGAGTGAAGTACATGGCATGTAAAAACACTGCTAAGAGGGCACACATAACATGTGTTGGCCGGCTAATGTACTTTGAAATGGAAAACTGTGATTCAAAGTCAATGGGATCGAGTATCGTCAGACTGACGTTTATAAATTAGCCGACATTACCATCCAGTTCTTAAATTGCATGTAATCATAATATTAATGGACTGCTTTATAGATAATTGAAACAAAGAAGAGAAGATCACAAATTTAATCTTAATTTATAAGACTTGCATGGATTTTCATGACCCATTTTACATATTACCTTGTTGTATAGTCAACTGTACGAAGACAGGTCTGAACCTCACAATAAGGTACCACTTATGAGGCAACTAAGCCAGGAGATAATGGGTTTGAGTGACTAGTTCCTTTCCCCCTCCATTGCATACATCGCTGACTAGCTACATATTACACTGGTCAGACTTCAGATGTATACAAACAATTGTTCTTTCTCTGACACATATCGTCAAGTCATAATAGATGTACATATCAGCCAGAACCTCAATCAGAGGAGACTGGAAGATAATATCGTGATTTACGTCATCTTCACATTACTGTCATTGTCGTTATCTTCATATTACTGCCATTGTCATCTTCATTTTACTGTCATTGTCATCATATTCACATTACTGTCATTGTCATCTTCATTTTACCGTCATTGTCATCATCTTCACATTACTGTCATCATCTTTATATTATTGTCATTGTAATTTTCACATAACTGTCATTGTTGTCGTCTTCACATTACTGTCATTGTCGTCATCTTCACATTACTGTCATTGTAATCTCCACGTTACTGCCATTGTCATCTTCACGTTACTGCCATTGTCATCTTCACGTTACTGCCATTGTCATCATCACGTTACTGTCATTGTTGTCATCTTCACGTTACTGTCATTGTCGTCATTTCCACATTACTGTTATTGTAATCTCCACGTTACTGCCATTGTCATCATCACGTTACTGTCATTGTTGTCATCTTCACGTTACTGCCATTGTCATCTTCACGTTACTGCCATTGTCATCTTCACGTTACTGCCATTGTCATCTTCACGTTACTGCCATTGTCATCTTCACGTTACTGCCATTGTCATCTTCACGTTACTGCCATTGTCATCTTCACGTTACTGTCATTGTCATCTTAACGTTACTGTCATTGTCATCATCACGTTACTGTCATTGTCATCTTCACGTTACTGTCATTGTCATCTTAACGTTACTGCCATTGTCATCATCACGTTACTGTCATTGTTGTCATCTTCACGTTACTGTCATTGTCGTCATCTCTACATTACTGTCATTGTCATCATTTCCACATTACTGCCATTGACATCTTCACGTTACTGTCATTGTCGTCATCTCCACATTACTGACATTGTCGTCATTTCCACATTACTGCCATTGTCATCTTCACATTACTGTCATTGTCGTCATCTCCACATTACTGTCATTGTCATCCTCACAGAATCATCTATGTACAAAAAATATGCACTTTGGTTTTGCCGAGATTTGAATCCAAGTCTTCGGCGTGAAACAGTGACAAATTCTATTCCATTCAGTTCTGTGTCAATAAGCGTGACCTATGTTCCATTACTTCCGACATTTTATAAGCATGCTCGAAAACAAAAGAGCAGCGCTTTCCGTGGATTCTGTTAATTTGACACAATCAACAAGCTGCTTCGCCCTCACATTAGTTCTTTCTGCCAGCGCCATCTCATTTCAGCTCAGTTGCCACCCCCGCACGTCAGCGATGACGCGTTCAAGTGGAACCGCTCCCCCACCAACTTTGGAAACAATGACAAGGGGGGCAATGGACCTTGAATCCTTCAGCCGCGATTAGAAAGAATTGTTGCGTATAAATATTTATAAACCCCAGACTTACGCATTGTGATCCTCTTGATGACAAGACACGGTGCAATCAAGGGTGAAGGCTGGTATAAAGTCACTGAGTGGGGCGTCACTCACAATTGAAGCCCAAAGTAAAAAGCAGCGGAAATAACGAGACATCGCGGCGATGTGGTGGAAATGTGCTGAAAATTTAATATTTCTCACCTCACGTAGGTTATTTATAGGCTGTTAATATAGAGTGAAACAATTCATATAGTTGAGTCAGGACTTATTAATAAAAACTCATAATTCAGGAATGTAGAAATGCGGGATAAAATAGTAATATACGTTACAAGAGCGGTATGTTGAAGTTTTCATGTTCGAGGAAAAGTATGAAAAAGCGAAACGTAGTTGAGCTTTTTTAATTTCCGAGAATTGAAAGAAAACATACCGCTCGTGTATCGTACATTATTTAGTGCGAAGATCGTTCATTACATACCTGAAAGAGGAATTTCTAATTAGTTGCAATGAAATCTCCATCTTGGTTTCTGTTCAATGACGGCAAATTTGCAAAACAAAAATATCTATCTTCAACATTGTTGCTTTAAAATGTTTTCTGTGTTTACTATACTCCAGCAGGCCGTGATATACGTCTGTCTTTTTTTCCCCCAGTCTATGGTGAGTCTGGAATCTTGTTGATATTTTCACGGCTCCCTTAATGTTACTTGCATCACGAATGCAGTAACTTTAGTGGAGTTCTAGAGTTTACTTAATTTTTGCAAATATTTAAAAACAATAATTAACAGTGCAATTTAGGTGAAATTGCAGTGGTAAGTTTCCAATTTATAATTATTACTATATTGAACGTCTCTAAAAATAATATGTTAAAAGCCTAAAGCAGTAAAATCAATATGTCACTTAAGCGGTAAGAAGAGGGAAATTGTTATGTGTGTTAGGTTGGGAATACTGAATGTGGAATTTTAGACTTTCCGCGGATTACTTTTGTGCGGAAACCAAGCAAATACGCACGATCTCGCACAAAAGGTTTTTATTTCTAGGAAATATTTCATTTTTTAATTCATAAAATATACGAACTTCATATAATTTTAAATTCCTATTAAAAGTGTTGTCACCACGGAACTTTCAAGGAAATAGACGTTCTTTTATTTTTACTTGGTTATTTGACGACCATGTATCAACTACTTGTACGATATGGAAATATAAAAATTGGAAATTTATCCTTTGAAGAGGTCTAGAAGTTCAAATATATTGGAGCAACAGTAACAAATATAAATGATACTCGGGAGGAAATTAAACGCAGAATAAATATGGGAAATGCCTGTTATTATTCGGTTGAGAAGCTTTTATCATCCAGTCTGCTGTCAAAAATCTGAAAATTAGAATTTATAAAAAGTTATATTACCGGTTGTTCTTTATGGTTGTGAAACTTGGACTCTAACTTTGAGAGAGGAACATAGGTTAAGGGTGTTTGAGAATAAGGTGCTTAGAAAAATATTTGGGGCTAGGCGGGATGAAGTTACAGGAGAATGGAGAAAGTTACACAACACAGAACTGCACGCATTGTATTCTTCACCTGACATAATTAGGAACATTAAATCCAGACGTTTGAGATGGGCAGGGCATGTAGCACGTATGGGCGAATCCAGAAATGCATATAGAGTGTTATTTGGGAGACCGGAGGGAAAAAGACCTTTAGGGAGGCCGAGACGTAGTTGGGAATATAATATTAAAATGGATTTGGGGGAGGTGGGATATGATGATAGAGACTGGATTAATCTTGGTCAGGATAGGGACCAATGGCGGGCTTATGTGAGGGCGGCAATGAACCTCCGGATTCCTTAAAAGCCAGTATGTAAGTATAAACTACTATTATTTATCATCGTTGGGATTGGTGATAGCGAGATGATATTTTGCTGAGATGACACCAAGGATTCGCCATAGATTACCTGACTTTCGTCTTACTGTTTGGGTAAAATGTAAAAAAAAAACAACTAGGTAATCAGCCCAAGCGGGTATCGAACCCACGCCCGGATCGATAGGCTAAAGCCTCATCGACTGAGCTTTGCTGCGAGTGGATCCTTCAGTAGGCAGTTTCTTCCTTACCACTGACCCACCCAATTTTTTTTTCCTCTTCCTGATCAGTTTCAACATTATTCTTTCTTCACCCACTCTTTCCAACACAGCTTCATGCCTTATTTTGTCTCTTCACTTCGTCGTAATGTCCTTGATTCTGCCCTTATATAATGCCACATTTCATAGAAAGCACTTGACTGATTTTTCCTTAGTTCTTTCTTCAGAGGTCCGCAGAAGATGCTCCTTTTCATATTAAAAGCTTCGTTTGCCATTGCTATCCTCCTTTTGACTTCCTGGCTGCAGCTCATGTTACTGCTTATAGTACACCCCAAGTATTTGAAGCTGTCCACTTGCTCTACTACCTAATTTAGAATTCGCACGTTTACCTTCTTTATTTTTCTTCCGATATCCATGATCTACGTCTTTTTTGCATTTATCTTCCTCCAATACTGCTCACAGCTGTCATTTAGCTCCAGTAGTATATCCCTTAGTATCATCTTCTCTTCTATGCATTTTATTCTTCTTCCTCCCACTATCACCCCTCTCATGTTCTGAAACAGTTCTTCACTTAGAATGTATTTAGTAATAAAATTTGGTACCTGAAATCTTACTGATAAAAATGATTGATATTCTTCGACAGACACTGAACTCAAGGTCTATGGCGAGTCCTCGGCATCACTTTATTTCACCCCTTTGATCTGATTACCTGGTTGGGGTTTTTACGAGGTTTTCGCCAACCAAAAGGCAAATGTCGGGTAATCTTTTGGCGAATCCTCGGACCTCACCTCATCTCACTATATTTCGCCAAAATATTGTAAAAATTACAGAAAATTGTAAAAAAATTGTAGAAAATTACTAAATTGTAAAAGTCTAAAAATTGTAAAATATTGTAAAAATTTGTAAAAATTGTAATTGTAATAATAATCCGTGGCGCTACAGCCCGTGAAGGGCCAAGACCGACCAGCCGGCTGCTGGTCTCACGCCCACATGCCGAAGCAGAGGTGGACGATCATCGAACCAGAATGGAAGTATCGTGTGGTTAGCACGATGATTCCCCCAGCCGTTATAGCTGGTATTCGTAACCGGATTTCGCTACCTATCATAGCTCCCCAAGTGCATCACGATGCTGGGTGGGCACCGGTCCCATACGCTGGCCGAAATTTCATGAGAAAATTTCTTCCCCCATGAGGACTCGAACCATCGCGCATTCCGTAACGCGAGTCCTAGGCAGGATGCCTTAGACCACGACGCTACGGCGCGGGACAAATTGTAACTGTAATATTGTAAAATTTTGACTTATTTCACATCTTAAATCTTCATTGCTCATGTAAGATCTATGGAATATAATGAATGAATGAATGAGTGAATGAATGAATGAATGAATGAATGAGTGACTGAATGTAGGAACGAGTGAGTGAATGAATGACTGAATGTAGGAGTGAGTGAATGAATGAATGTAGGAGTGAGTGAATGAATGAATGAATGTAGGAGTGAATGAATGAATGAATGAAGGAATGAATAAATGAATGAATGTAGGAGTGAATGAAGGAATGAATAAATGAATGAATGAATGAATAAATGAATGAATGAGGGAATGAATAAATGAATGAATGAGTGAATGAATAAATGAATGAATGAATGAGTGAATGAATTAATGAATGTAGGAGTGAGTGAATGAATAAATGAATGAATGTAGGAGTGAGTGAGTGAATGAATGAATGTAGCAGTGAGTGAATGAATAAATGAATGAATGAGTGAATGAATGAATGTAGGAGTGAATGTAGGAGTGAGTGAATGAATAAATGATGAATGAATAAATGAATGAATGTAGGAGTGAGTGAATGAATAAATGAATGAATGTAAGAGTGAGTGAATGAATAAATGAATGAATGAACGAATGAGTGAATGAACGAATGAGTGAATGAACGAATGAGTGAATGAACGAATGAGTGAATGAATGAATGAGTGAGTGAGTGAATGAATAAATGAATGTAGGAGTGAGTGAATGAATGAATGAATGTTGGAGTGAATGAATGAATGTAGGAGTGAGTGAATGAATAAATGAATGAATGAATATACATATGTATATAAACTAATAAATAAATAAATAAATAAGTAAAGAAAGAAAAGAAGGAGTGAGTGAAGGCATATTTGTTTCAATATTTTAATTTCTGCCGATTTAATTTAATCTGGATGCTTCCTTTCATAACGCTTATTTCCTTTTGCATACTGAAATTAACTTTGTTTTCTAAGTGCTTATAATATACACTAAATACATGTAAAAGGGCCATTGGATATCAGATTACAAATTTTAATCGCTGACTTTCTATACAAAGCATTCAATTTATAAAAATTAGTATTTTAAGGTGATTGGAAATATCATGAATGCTATTAATACCTGCGGTAAAAAAAAAAAAACACCGTTCAGCTCTAAGGGATCAAGCAATTGGACAACTACACCGAAATCCCCTTATGTCTCAGAATAATTGAATTACAGCAAAACCAGGCGATTTCAAATAGACACATGTCATCTGTTTGGAACAGGATTTGCAGCGAAGAAAAAGAGAAGCGCTATGTATGTATAAAGCGAATATAGTGGGACTGACATATTTTTGTGATATATACTTCACTCCGACATGGTCCGTGTTGGGCCATAATTCACTCTTCATTTGTTTAAACACTAATAAATATTGCACATTGACAGTGAGACGCAACAATGCGATTACTCCACATTCCAGCTGCGTCCAGGGGGCCGTGATTAATTTTTACAAAGCCCAAGTCAACATTTTCCAAGCTCTGGAGGAAGCAACGGCCGCTACCCACAAAGGCTAAGCTGATGTCTTTGCATAAAAGGAACCTGTGTACGAACCCCGAGGGATATTACAAGAATTCAGCTGTTTCTGAAACAGTTACGTTGTTTCCTGGTTACAAATCTAGTCCTTACGTAGTTATGACGCAGAATCTTTTAACATGCATTATTATTATTATTATTATTATTATTATTATTATTATTATTATTACTAATATTATTAGTATTATTATTACTAATATTATTAGTATTATTATTACTAATATTATTAGTATTAGTATTATTACTAATATTATTAGTATTATTACTAATATTATTAGTATTATTACTAATATTATTAGTATTATTACTAATATTATTAGTATTATTACTAATATTATTAGTATTACTATTATTGTTACTTAATTACTTACTGGCTTTTAAGGAACCCGGAGGTTCATTGCCGCCCTCACATAAGCCCGCCATTGGTCCCTATCCTGTGCAAGATTAATCCATTCTCTAGCATCATACCCCACCTCCCTCAAATCCATTTTAATATTATCTTCCCATCTACGTCTCGGCCTCCCTAAAGGTCTTTTTCCCTCCGGCCTCCCAACTAACACTATATATGCATTTCTGGATTCGCCCATACGTGCTACATGCCCTGCCCATCTCAAACGTCTGGATTTAATGTTCCTGATTATGTCAGGTGAAGAATACAATGCGTGCAGTTCTGTGTTGTGTAACTTTCTCCATTCTCCTGTAACTTTATCTCTCTTAGCCCCAAATATTTTCCTAAGCACCTTATTCTCAAACACATTTAACCTATTTTTCCCTCGAAATTATTCAAATCAACTTTATAGGGAGTTATACCTGAAAATCTTGATTTGCATAATACACGTCACTGATCGTTAACAGAAAACCACAATTTAAGTCACACGGAGTTAGTGTGCACTCGGAGTTGGTTGCTTGACTTGTGTCAGCCCACTTTGAGGTCTGTGGATATGGAGGGAAAAATTGGATCGGTGTCGGTTAGAGTTCCCGGGTAGCTCAATGGTAGAGCGTTGGTACGTTAAACCAAAGGTCCCGGGTTCGACACCCGGCTCCGGAACAATTTTTCCCTCGAAATTACCCTTAACCTATGTTCCTATCTCAAATTGAGAGTCCAAGTTTCACAACCATAAAGAACAACCGGTAATATAACTGTTTCATAAATTCTACCTTTCAGATTTTTTTAACAGCAGACTGGATGATAAAATTTTCTCAACCGAATAATAACAGGCATTCCCATATTTATTCTGTTCTTAATTTCCTCCCGAGTGTCATTTATATTTGTTACTGTTGCTCCCAGATATTTAAACTTCTCCACCTCTTCAAAAGATGAATTTCCAATTTTTATATTTCCATTGCGTACAATATTCTCGTCACGAGACATAATCATATACTTTGTCTTTTCGGGATTTACTTCCAAACCTATCTCTCAATATTATTATTATTGTTATTATTGCCAATATTAGTATTAATATTATTATTGTCAATATTTTATTTATTGCTGTTGATATTATTGTTATTATTGTCAATATTAATGTCGGTACTATTGTTATTGTCATAGTATTGTCAGTATTATTATAGTTATTATAGTCATTATTAATATTGTTTCTGTTTTCATTATAGTAAATTATTATTGTTATTATTGTCAATATTGTGAATTTTATTAGTTACAACAATGTAATTTATTCGTCACAACAATAATTCCTTTCTACAATTCACCTTAAACGCTCTCGTCAACAATTGGATCTTCACTCAACAAAGTATTCGTTATAGCACTCCACCGACGACAATGACAGTTTACTTGGATTATTACGCACAACAATGAACTGTTAATCTTAACTAATATTTACAAAGCACTATTTACAAATCAGAACTACCAGTTCTCAGTTCACAGTTCTTCTATCTCAGTCACTCGAGTTCACGGTATCTCGAACCACAGACCTTCAGAGACAGTTCACTGTACTCGAACTCGGGTCCCTCCAACTGCGGTCCACTGCACTCGAACTCAGGTCCCTCCAACTGCGGTCCACTGCACTCGAACTCAGGCCTTCGGATGCTGACGCAGATGCGGACGCACACTCGAGTCGAACTCCGGCTGGCTTGCTTGCTCTGGCTTTCTCACTGACTGAATAACTGAAAACTCTCACTCTAGTTCGCTGGCGCCTGCTCTTTTATAGCAAAATCATAGTTGCGAGAACCTTCTACAGGTGTGTAGAGAATTATCTCAATATCTCTACATCGACAGACGTCTGGAATATTCGGGAAGGTCGTTCCACATTCACTGCGTTAAAATAGCAGCTGCGCGCGCAGACTCGTCGCGTTGTCGTAATACACCCTCTCTCTTCTCTTCACCGCGCGACGTCACTCAATGTTCCGTGGAGCCTGTGCGATCTGCTTTCTTGCGGGACGCTGGTCGTGAGTTCGAATCTCACGTCGCTGTCACAATATTATTGCTATTATTATTTTTAATGTTAATATTATTATTATTATTATTATTATTATTATTATTATTATTATTATTATTATTATTATTATTATTGTTACTGTAATCATTATTGTTGCTATAATTACTGTCAATATTATTAGGGTCTGTTATTATTATCAATATATTATTATCAATATTACTGTTACTATTGTCATTAATGTTATTATGATTTATTCATTTATTTTATTCCACAGATCTTACATGAGCAATGAAGCTTTGAGATGTGGAACAAGTCAAAATTTTACAATGATGGAGTAATGGAACGGAGAAAAATTCTCTCCGGCGCCGGGATTTGAACCCGGGTTTTCAGCTCTACGTACTGATGCTTTATCCACTAAGCCACACCGGATACAACCCCGACGCCGGTTAGAATCATCTCAGATTAAGCTCCTACTGTTGGGTTCCCTCTAGTGGCCGCCCTCTGCACTACGTCATAGATATCTATGAACGCAGGACCGAAGTCCACACATGTGCCGAGGTGCACTCGATATGAGTGACTAGTTGGCCGGGATCCGACGGAATAAGCGCCGTCTTAAATCACGAAGTGATTTACGCATATCATATATATTATTTTAATGTACCGAAGTACATATGATATTTCCATGCAGATATTCTGCGTCATCATACGATGAGGGAACCCAAGAGTAGGGGCTTAATCTGAGACGATTCTAACCGGCGTCAGGGTTGTATCCGATGTAGCTTAGTGGATAAAGCATCAGCACGTAGAGCTGAAAACCCGGGTTCAAATCCCGGCGCCGGACAGAATTTTTCTCCGTTCCATTACTCTTTTATCGTATGATGACGCAGAATATCTGCATGGAAATATCATATGTACTTCGGTACATTAAAATAATATATAAAATTTTACAAGTCTACAATTACAATTTTTACAAATTTTTACAGTTTTACAATTTAGTAATTTTCTACAATTTTTACAATTTTGTGCAATTTTTTACAATATTTTGGCGAGATGTAGTGATATGAGGTGAGGTCCGTGGATTGGCCAAAATATTACCCGGCATTTGCCTTTTGGTTGGGGAAAACCTCGGAGAAACCCAACCAGGTAATCGAATCAAAGGGGTTGATGCCGAGGACTCGCCATAGACCATCCGGTATTATTGTCAATGTGATTGTTATTGTTTTTTTAGTTGGTTTTTTAACGACGCTGTATCAACTACTAGGTTATTTAGCGTCGATGGGATTGGTAATAGCGAAATGGTATTTGGCGAGATGAGGCCGAGGATTCGTCATAGATTACCTGACATTCACCTTACGGTTGGAGAAAACTTCGGAAAAAACCCAACCAGTTAATCAGCCCAAGCGGGGATCGAACCCGCGCCCGAGCGCAACTTCAGACCGGCAGGCAAGCGCCTTAACCGACCGAGCTACGCCGGTGGCTCTGTTGCATGTTCAGCGCCATCTTGACTCATGACGTAAGTTCAGCTTTGTTGTGGCGTAATGTTGTTGTTATTTGAAGAATTGCCTTTCCAACAGTAATGTCATCTTTCCTGTAACAATAATACTGTCATCACACAGTGCAATCATACGTATAGCCGTATTTCTGATACACCCTGTATAGTAACAACAGTTAAAATGTATGTATGGGTGTATTTGTGTATCCAATGCCTACCCACTTCACTTACGTGATTCGGGTTCCACATATTGCGGATAGTTGGCAGGAATGTGACCCATTTTCAAGGTGCACACCACTTCAGCAGGCCACGCTGTGCATGATGTGTATCTGTGGAGAGTTATGTCATGTTCTAGAGTGAGTGTATGTGCAAGTGTTCGTGTAGGTGTACAGTAGGAAATGGGTGAAAATAATGAAGATGAGGAAGGGAGAAGGGGAAACCCGGTGCCCGGTGTCGAGTAGCACCAGTCCGACGGACGAATCTCTATCAACAGTGACATATATATCCCTTCTCTTCATATGCACTGCGGAGAGATTTGAGATTTAACCCAGGCCTATTGGTGCACAATCTAGCGATTAAAAGTTGTGCACCGCCATCTCTCATAGTCCTGAGGTATGAATTTTACAAGAAAATCTCAGATCTTGCCGTGGATCGAACCTGGGCCGGCAGAGTTAAAATGTTATCGGAAGTGTAAAATTTAAGTGAAACACTCTGTACGTTTATTTTCAATAACTATAAATAGTAATGCCATTCACAACGTGATAAAGAAATGAAATTGTTAACAAATGCGTCAAACTTACAATGAGGAAGTATGTGTTATTTTCATAATGTAAGTTGGCATTCACAATAAGCATAACCCTTATGCCGTAAGTCAGTCATGTCAATTCATGCCCATAGGCGCAAGCGCTCGCTTTAGAGCTCAGGAGAGCCTGAGCGCTTTACAGCGGAAAGGAAAGAGACAGACGAAAGAGGTAGTATATGCCGCTTGGTCGAGCTATATACAGGGATGGCCAACACTGATTCAATAGATAAAGGGAAGAGAACTTATTAAAACTGTATCCATGTTAATTTTTAGATTTGTCTGAGAAGTATAAGAGCATTATAAGAATGTAAGTTTTAATTTTAATGCTCATTTTTCACAAGTTTGTTTTTTATTCAAAAGGAATATTTTCTCAACTTTTTTTTTATAGAAACGTGAAATTTTCAGATAGGCCTATGTTTATTTAAGTACTGAAACGATTTTTTCGTAAATCTAATATACCGTAAATACGTATTACTGAAGATAGTGTATTGAAAATTTTAAAAATATTCGCATGGAAAATGTTTGTAAGGAAATGAATTAACAAAGCAACTACTGTTACATCATAAGCAAAAGATACGTGCCCATGTGTTGTAAAAATGTCAGCTCTATAGCTTCAGCAGATTTCGAGGAAATAATTTAATATTCTGATGATAGGAAGTTGCTCACCAATATCACCTCAAAAGCATAATGCGATAAGAGTTTTGTTATGGAACATTAGTTACACTTAAAACATATACAGTACCTAGGTAACTTTACTTTGTACTGTAATATTGGTTTGATTAGATTATTGATTACTTTTATAAGGCTAAAGATACCATCAATATCAATTTCAGCTTATCATGTCATACTCAATCTCTTTCTTTGGAATATCACTATGGAATTTAAGTGAATATTTCTTCTTAACTCTCTATTATGTTATTAAGATTTAAAACACAAGTGCAATATTAAGAAATCAGTGTTAGTACTTTTGTTTTACAGACAATATAGATAATATGAAACAGAAAGAAGCCATATAGAAATAACGACATAAAATTTCACGTTCGTTTGAAGTTTGTGCACCACTGTTTTTTAAATCCAACAGGATGCTTATTCAATCACACAACCCTTCCTCTTTCCATACCTAGCGCTTGATCCCCGCGCACGACGTCAAGGTCAGAAAAATGCGCTTGCTTTGACATCACTGCCGTAAGTGTAGCGCTTGAGACAACACAGAAGAACACGATACAAATTTCACAACACCATTCTTTCTTGAAAGGTGATGAACCCTCAATTCTTTACTCGGAATCGAACTGAGTCTCTGTAGATTCCTGACCTCTTGAACCATCACGAATAATAAAAACATAGCTAATCTTAATATGAAAGCTTCCTGCTAGTAGACTGTTACTGACACGGAAACAAAGGACTTGCTGTGTGCTCGTCGAAGCGTATCTGTGGCCAAGCTGCCATAGACAGATTCATTTCTGGAAGAGGCAGCAACTGTGGCCTTCAGCAGAAGTTACGAGTGTCAGCGTTCAGATGTTGATGAACCAGTCTAGCGGTGAGGAAACTTACGCCCTGAGAAGTTCCATCAATGCCCAATGGGGTGTGGAAGGTGGAAGGGACTCAGTCGTGTCACAAAGATACAACTGACCCCAATGTGCATCAAACCACGACAGTATACTGTCCAGAATGCCTTCCGAACGTCTCTGGCCGTTACACTGAATCACTATTAAATTACAGAGACACCAAGCGTCCACTTAGTAAACTAAATAAACACATCATTCTATTTTTATAGCCCACATCTCCTGTCAAATGCTTTTTCACGCTCGAACAAACCAGCATAAAAGAAAGAGGTGTAAGTCTTTTTATATTTTTATTTGCTTTCCTTTATCGGAGCTTTACGTGACAGATTCATTGAACAACAAATGTTAGTTTTTGTCTTGCTCCGAAATAAAAATGGGTGGATATTACTAATATGTGTCCCGTAAATCTCAATTTAAAATCCAAATTGCCCCATCACGTACCATTTTCTGGGGAAAATAAATTGAATTTTTTTTATAAAGGAGGTTTTTTTTTTTTCACTGCTGCAACACATTAGGGATTCAAAATGTCTCATAATACTTGAAAAATGTGTACTGGATACAAAAATGATGTTACATAATTTAAAACCCAACAATAAAAATATTTAATGTGTATAATGAGAAAAATCTCGGAATTCGAACTTAAATTTAAAAGAATTTTCTGAATGACTTCTGTTTACAACTAGACCCGGGACTGTATTTTACAAGGAACCAACAATAGTCTGCATGCATGCTGGATGGTGATCTTCCTTTATATCGCCTTTCCATTTCAGATATTTCTTGACGAAATCTTTCCCCATGCTCGTCACTTACTGCTCCAAGGTTAAGAGGAAAGAAATCCAAATGAAAATGTAAAAAGTGTATTTTAAGAGACATATTACTCGTGATGCCCCACTTCGATTACTGTGATATTCTGCTTACTGACCTAAGCGTTACTTCGGCGCAGAGACTACAACGTGTTCATAATATGTGCGTCCGTTTCGTCTGCAATATTCGCCGGGCTGATCACGTAACACCATCCCTCGAAATGTTGTCCTGACTCCGTCTAGAAGATCGTAGGAAAATCCACTGTCTTTCCCTTCTCTTTCACATATTGCATTTCTCCACTCCTGTCTATCTTGCGTCTCGTTTTCAAAATTCATCCACCCATCATAACCTAGACACACGATCACAACACTCCTCAATATTATCCATTCCCTCCCACCGAACATCCTCATATTCATCTTCTTTCACTGTGGCTGTTCCTCGGCTTTGGAATTCCCTACCGAGTAATGTCAGGGACTGTCAGACATCAAATCAATTTAAGAATAGACTAACGAGATATTTTTCTAACAAATATTGTTAACAATAACAGCTGTTTCAGGTTTCTCAATGTTTAATGGTTATATATATCACAGATAAATATCTAAATTATGTCATTACTATTATTATTATTATTATTATTATTACTATTATTATTACTACTATTATTATTATTATTACCATTATTATTATTATTATTATTATTACCATTATTATTATTATTATTATTATTATTATTATTATTATTATTATTATTATTATTATTATTATTATTATAACTATTTCTTACCAGTGTTTATTATTGTCACACTAACATTAGTTATCCAATTTTCATTATTTACTTTCATGTTGTTTTATGATCTAGATATTAATGTAATAACCATGTAAGCTGATGAATTTAATTAGAATTAGAGTCTGGCTGGGTGGAAGAGAAGGCCTACTGGCCTTAGCTCTGCCAGATTAAATAAATAAATTAAATTGAAAAAAATATATATTACACCCCATTTTCTCATATGCACTTGACATGCATACCACAAGAACTTTTATATAGTTGTCTGCCTTAGAATTTCCAAGGAAATTTGAGCAAGCATCTTTGAAAGCGCGCCATGCCATTTTTTCTGTAATGGAAAGTTTTTCCTCAACCAAAGAGTCAGCCATAACTTTTTGAATTTTTGGACCAATGAAAATGCCGTCTTTTAATTTTCCTTCACTCAAACTGGTAAACTTTTCTTTCAAATACTGAAAACCACATTTTTGTTTGTTCATTGCGTAAACCTCAATTTGAACTGTTATGAAATTTACTTAGGCCTAATAGAAGGGACCAATATCTGTTTATTTATTAGAAGTACAAAAAAACATGCCAACAACCGTAAAAAAACCGGAAATAAGTCATAAACTCATAAAATGCATTAGCTTTTGTCTTGGTTTAAGCCCCCAACTCGCACCAGATATTTCCTGGGGGAGCGCAAGCCACTAAAAATCATAGAGAGAGATTAGTAGAGAACTGTTCTTCGTAGGGAAAAGTAATTGTCTGTTTTGGAGTTGAAAGAATAGTTATACATACAACTAAAGTCAAACTTTATAATAATTAATTTTGTGCGAGATCGTGCGGATTTGCTTGTTTTCCGCACAGAACCAATACGCGGTAAGTGTGAAATACCACATTCAGTATTCCCAACCTAACACACATAACAATTTCCCTCTTCTTACCGCGACATTCATTTTACTGCTTTAGGCTTTTAACATATTAGTTTTAGAGACGTTTAACATAGTAATAATTATAAATTGGAAACTTACCACTGCAATTTCACCTAAATTGCAATGTTAATTACTGTTCTTAAATATTTTTGAAAAAATTAAGTAAAGTCTACTACTCCACGAAACTTATTGCATTCCTGATAGAAGTAACATTAAGGAAGCCGTGAAAAAATCAACAAGATTCCAGATGCCGATGTTATTACTGCAATATGTTATGTAAATAATATTGTTAAAATATTAAAATGAAAAAATAAATCATTACATAACCTTACCGTTTGTTTTAAGTTCGAGAAAAAAAGACAGACGTATATCACGGCCTGCTGGAGTATAGTAAACACAGAAAAGATATTTTGGTGTTCCGAAGTTGGCGTCATTAAACAGAAACCAACATGGAGATTTCATTGCAACTAATTAGAAATTCGTCTTTCAGGTATGTAATAAACGATCTTCGCACAAAATAATGTACGAACACGAGCGGTATGTTTGTTTTCATGTTCTCGGAAATTAAAAAAGCTCAACTACATTTCGCTTTTTCAATCTTTTCCTCGACCATGAAAACGTCAACATACCGCTCTTGTAACGTATATTACTATTGTGATATGAGTCTAGGAAATTAGCAGTACTGGTGACAGTATTGGTGGTAATAAAGTCCGAAATTTACGCCAATATATTTTGACGGATCCATCGTCATTTGTTTTTATATTTTAAGAAGTTATGTAGGGTAAAGTTGCCTAATTCCGTGATACCCCTAATCCCGTGATAAAATTTCTATTGACTGCCATGGAGTTGTGGTCTCTGGCTTTTAAGTTTTTGAAATACCTACCAGTTGCCGAAAGATGTCTTTATTTTCAATTCTATTGACTACCCGCCTTTTGAATAGAAACAGTCGACTGCAGAAGCTTTTGTTCAGTGAAAGGTGGCTGACCAGTAAGTTTTTCTTTCTCTTGTGACCGCTCCTGAAGAAACATTTTATATTTGAGGTGAGAATTAATCTAGCATTATAAAAAATATATTACTGTAGATTATAGTCAGCTGAATCAATGTGTATGATTATTTAAACATTATGACACAATAACAATGCTACAGGAGCTTTCCAATTTTCGGATTTATTTTCATATTTCTCCTTCCTGGTTCACTCGACTAGTGATGCCAACAGTAAATTGTGAAAATTACTGTCTTTGAAAGAAAATAGTTCGTGGAAATAATAATATATAGAAAACATCAATTATAATTTATAATAAAATAATAGGGCATACATTTAACTTAATTACTGCTGTTGTTAGGAATGTAAATAATGAGAAATAATTGTGTTATAATTAATTTTATTCAAATTTAATTTTATATTGAATTTAATTTTCAGTTTATTTTCTCTATAATATATGAAGTAATATGTATTCCTGTAGTTACAAAAGTATTTTCTATGAAATTTGTCACTTAGGCCCTTTTTCTATGTTGTAATTTGTTTAATCCATATTAAAACAATATACCATGACTTTAATGTGTTTTTCCAAATACACGTTTCTTTTCTGAGCAGTTAATGAGGATTATTTTAGTATTACGGAATTAGGAAACCACTATCACGGAATTTGGATCCCTGTCACGGATTTAGGAGCTACTGTATAACAATGAAGAATCATATATTATACAGAGGTGTGAAAATTATTAGAATAATCTTAATTTTAAAGGTTTTTTAATACTTCCTTCACAAATATTCATTGAATTGATGAATATTGGTATATAATATTACTATACTGATGTAGGATATATTTACTACTAACAATGCCGGAAAGCATTGTTGTACATTGGTATTATTCTTATTTTACAATTGTTATGGGAATTCAGAAATTATTATATTATGTTGGCGGAATTGGAAACGTCAAAAATTAATTAAGAAATGCTTTAAACAAATTGTTCTTTGCGTTTACATTGTTGTGAAGGTTCAAATGAACGTATACATCTGTTTTGTGCATATAATTTTTTATGTTTCCAATTCCGCCAACATAATATAATAATTTCTGAATTCCCATAAAAATTGTAAAATAAGAAAAATACCAATGTACAACAATGCTTACCGGCATTGTTAGTAGTAAATATATCCTACATAAGTGTAGTAATATATACCAATATTCATCAATTCAATTCATATTTGTGAAGGAAATATTAAAAAACCTTTAAAATTAAGATTATTCTAAGAATTTTCACACCTCTGTATATCAAACTTGTGAAACTGTTGACACTGAATGTTGTAAAAACTGTAGCTAAAGGTCCAAATAATGTCATTTAGGTGCTATTTGAAAATTTTTATTACAATTTTGACATAAATATAGACTTTATTAAATATGTCACGGAATTAGGCAGCTTTACCGTACATCACATATTTCCTTAAAGAAACCACCCAGCAATCCGGGATGTCCTCTCAATATATAGGCAATTCTGGCAAAAACTATGATGTATTAAATAATAAATGAATAATATGTTTCGATTTTTTTTATTTCATTGATTTATATCTTCACACAGGAAGGAAAGTGTTAAAAACAGTTGACATACGATCTATTATTTCAGTATTGTATCAGGTGGAATATTGGAAAGGATTCACATGAAACGTTTGTTAACGTGTAAAAGCTTACTTTAATTAAATTTTAATTTAATTGAAAATTATTATCCATACACAAATGTGCTTTAAATTTAAATGTGGTATTAATTTCCAAACGAATACAATCTCTGTAATGATATATTAACAACTCATTGGCGTCATATTGATGTGTGAATCGTTTCGACTATCAATTGCATTGTTGTCTGTAGACTAGGCCTCATGGAATGAGGAAGCGATTATGAAGTAGTTAACGAGAAGGCTGCGTCTTGTTAAATTTAAATGCGGGGAGTATGAAGACAGAAATGACAAGAAATATTAAATCCGAAACACTTTTACAATTCCAACCATAGCTACTCAAAATAACAGTCAGGAACAGGATAAAATTTTGATGCAAAATTACGTTTTCGATTAAGTCCTATCACTTTTTAACAGATAACTCAATAACTTTGAGTAGAAAATTATGTGAAAAATGGTGCCTGTAAATTTCTAGTGAATTTTATATATACTTTCTAAGAAAATAACATTATCAAACTTTATTAAATAATCATCGTCATCATCCTTCACGAATTAGGCCTCTGTAGACCTGTTTCGGCCCCATCTAGCAGTCTTCTTAAAGGTCTTCCTGGTCGACGATGTCCTCTAGGTTTATACTGCATCATAATTTTTGGGATTCTTGAATTTTCCATTCTTCTTACATGATCTAGTCAATTGAATTTGTATCTGTCCTTATACTGCTTGTTTGAGGCTTGAAAGTAATGTAATTTTCCCTAAGATACGTTACTAGCCTTATCGTTAGGTAGTCCAGTAGTGGGGCTGCCACTTTTAGCCTCTGGACAGGCTTGTAATGCAGCATTTCCTCTGCATTTGATGAAACAGTTATACCGCTGTGACTCGGTCGCCATTTCCTCGTTGGTAGAAACAGGGTGGACCACGGGAAGGTGAGGATGGCATTTGGATAGGAGAGGCTGTATGTTCCGCGTCACTATCCCTTCTTCACCCCTTTATTAAATAATCCATGTTGAATCTTTCGTACACTACTTTTAACACTTGAATATAAATAATTGATTAAATGGCGATCTTACTCGTGTTAATTATGTAAGCATGTGTAGCTTAAAGCTGTTTTGGTGCTACTTGACACCATCCTCAGAGCTTTCTATGTCTCGGCGCCATCTCAAGGAAGACAAAACAAAAACTCAACAAACACAAAAGACACAAAACACAACACAAACACAAGAAATACATCTCACTAACATACGAAAACAAAAAGACATACAAGATCGCATCCTCATTCAGAAAACAGAAATACAACATAGCATACAGAACAGAAAACACACTACAAAGACATCTCAACACACAAACAACACAAACAAATAAATACAATCACACGGGCGTATACAAACTCACATGCAATAGTTGCGACAGTTTCTACATTGGCCAGACAGGCAGATCATTCCAAACACGGTACAAAGAACACATTAAAGCAATAACCAGAGGACACAATACATCTACATATGCCGATCACATAACTAATGCTAACCACACATACAATAACATAAATACAGACATGGAAATCCTACACATACAACCCAAAAACCAAAAACTCAACACACTAGAACAATATGAAATATACAGACACACGAAAACACACCCTGATCAAATTCTCAACACACAGATCAATTTCAGAACACACACACTATTTGACTCAACTCTTCATCACACGAACGCACCCACACAACAGGCAGCGAAGTTGAGATGGGGCCGAGACACAGAAGGCTCTGAGGATGGTGTCAAGTAGCACCGAAACAGCTGTAAGCCGCACATGCTTACATAATTAACACGAGTAAGATCGCCATTTAATCAATTATTTTTATGCTCCACAATGTCGAAATGTAGTAATTATACACCTGGTAGCAGTCCTTTAATGCATGTCATTAAAGTACACCTACTCATTAAAATACAGGTGTTCAGCCAATGACAAGTCAGCTTACAGGTGTTCAGCCAATGACAAGTCAGCTTTGTACCGTTATAAAACCGCAAGTATCGATTATTCTCGGATATGCAATCGAAAGAGAATTAGCGAAAAGTCACTGAGGCTGGAAATCCAATACTGTCGCAGAAGGTTATGTTCTGTTACTATAATAATTAGCGTTAATTGTAAATAATATTAAAATAAATTCAATCTGTCATCTCGTTTTTCAATGTCTAATTTAATTTCAATGTTATATCAAAGTTAATATTTAGTTTACTCTGTAGGTTCTTATAGGCTATCAACGTCAATGTGCACATCTGTTCCTCGGAAAAAATCAATACTTTCGCGTCTGCGCACATCTCACAATTTACGAGGTATTGCTCAAGGTCAGTTAGATACAAATAAAATGAATAATTTCAAGTTAGAAATATGGTCGATCATAAAAAGTCGTTTGAAACTCGCCAATAATGGTAATTAATTAAGAAGCTCGTATGAAAATTATGGAACTCGCTTGCGCTCGTTTCATAAACATCCATACTCGCTTCTTAATTACTATCATTATAGGCTCGTTGCATAATGTACTATTATTAAATACGTATGATAATCCATGACATACTTAAAGGTGTCAGCTGTTCAGCCAGGATTTTGAAGAGTAAGGCACTTCCTGATTATGTGGAAATAATACTGCCTATATTTACTGTCAAGTAGTCATAATTGCAATAGTAATAATGATATTTACAAGTCGTATGCCGGGACTCGAAATGTGGGTGCCGTATGGCATTGCGTGTGCATGGCATTCTTATTTGTTGGGGTTGGGACTGGGGCGGCGTCTGTCAGTTTGAGTAGATCACCCTCTCCTCTCCTCTCCCCGCCCCTTGCAAATATACACACACGCGTGCAGAGTGCATTGTTGTCCCCGAGTGAGGACCCATGCTAGCCGCCGGGGATGTCAGCTCTGACAGGAGCTTTAATATCGCGAGTGGCGGACTGGTCGCTCCGTGGAGTGGAGGAGTCCAGAAAACTGCCGCAACGACACTGTACATACTTAAAACTTACACCACAGTCAAATATATATATATAGTCACGAAGCTCAATATGTAATAAATATGCATCCATAGATAGTTGCTAACCACTAGGATCGCTACTGTCGCCTCATTACAGACAATGCGAAATAGTACCTGCAAAGTCTATTCTTCCTAGCAACCTCACAACTCAAGCTTCGCACTTGTATGTACTAGACTGTGGTTACACCCAAATATATTAAAATATTAATAAATATACAGTGAAATTTATCCTATGAAGAGGTGGAAAAAGTCAAATACCTGGGAGCAACAGTAACAAATATAAATGACACTCTGGAGGAAATTAAACACAGAATAAATGTAGGAATTGCCTGTTATTATTCGGTTGAGAAGCTTTTATTATCCAGTCTGCTGTCAAAAAATCTGAAAGTTAGAATTTATAAAACAGTTATATAACCGGTTGTTCTGTATGGTTGTGAAACTTGGACTTTCACTTTGAGAGAGGAACATAGGTTAAGGGTATTTGAGAATAAGGTGCTTAGGAAAATATTTGGAGCTATGAGGGATGAAGTTACAGGTGAATGGAGAAAGTTACACAACACAGAACTGCACGCATTGTATTCTTCACCTGACATAATTAGGAACATTAAATCCAGACGTTTGAGATGGGCAGGGCATGTAGCACGTATGGGCGAATCCATAAATGCATATAGAGTGTTAGTTGGGAGGCCGGAGGGAAAAAGACCTTTGGGGAGGCCGAGAAGTAGATGGGAAGATAATATTAAAATGGATTTGAGGGAGTTGGGATATGATGACAGAGACTGGATTAATCTTGCTCAGGATAGGGACCGATGGCGGGCTTATGTGAGGGCGGCAATGAACCTCGGGGTTCCTTAATAGCCAGTCAGTAAGTAAGTAACTAAGTAAGTAACAGTGAAACCTCCCCTTTGCACACTCCTAAAACACGGACAGATTTTTATGTCCCAATTGAAAAAATATAGAATTAATAATAAAATCAACTCTCTTTTCCTGACAGTAACAGCTGTTTCACAGCCCTACAGGCTACTACACCTCTTGATTAGTAATAATAAAATGTATTTATTTATTTGTTTATTTATATATATTTATTTATTTATTTATTTATTACCGGTGAGCACGTCTGGCGCGAAACCAGGTGGCCCGGGTTCGGTTGGGGCAAGTTACCCGGTTGAGGTTTTTTCCGGGGTTTTCCCTCAACCCAATACGAGCAAAAGCTGGGTAACTTTGGGTGCTGGACCCCGGATTCATTTCACCGGCATTATCACCTTCATCTCATTCAAACGCTAAATAACCTAGATGTTGATACAGCGTCGTAAAATAACCCAATAAAAATATTTATTTACTCATACATCCACCCACTTACCCACTTCATTCATTCATTCATTCATTCATTCATTCATTCGCTCTCGGTAGCGTAGTTGGTATAGCGCTGGCCTTCTATGCTCGAGGTTGCGGGTTCGGTCACGGCGCAGGTCAATGGCATTTAAGTGTGTTTAAATTCGACAGGCTCATGTCAGTAGATTTACTGGCATGTAAAAGAATTCCTGCGGGACAAAATTCCGGCACACCGGCGACGCTGATATAACCTCTGCAGTTGCGAGCGTCGTTAAATAAACTATAATTTTTTTCATTCATTCATTCATTCATTCATTCATTCATTCATTCATTCATTCATTCATTCATTCATTCATTCTGAGGTAAGGCCAACAGACCTTCTCTTCCGCTCACAAGCAAACATTGTCATGGGGGCAGATAAAAAAGTATTTCTTTTCTTTCAACATGTTAATAATATCAAAACAAGCTCTTATACAAATTTTGGCCACTCGAGCGCAATTACGTGGCCATCCCCGAGAAAGTAAGTTTCCCTGACACCGTTTACAGAAGGAAAACACAATTTCATTAAAATACTTATTGGAACAGATACAGCAATTGTTGAACTATTTTTTTTAACATATTCCCCACCGGAATTGAGACATTATTTTGTCGTACCGTGGAATCAACAGAGAGGTGCAGACGGCTGTCAAACGGTGGTTCCGATCCCAGGCGTCAGACTTCTACGACACAAAGATACAAAAGTACATCCTACGGTATTAGAAATGTCTCATTTCCGGTGGAGAATATGTTGAAACAAACTTCAACAATATTTGTATCTGTTCCAATAAAACTACCCATCAAATTGTGTTTCCTTTCTGTAAACGGCCCCAGGGAGACTTGCTTCCTGGGGAGGGGGAGGCCTTGTAATTGCGCTCGAGTGGCCAAAATTTGTATAAGCACTTGTTTTGACGTTATTAACATGGTGGAAGAAAAAAACTTAACTTTTTTTATCTGCCTACATAAGAATGTTTGCTTGTCAGCCAGACTCTAATCGAATACAATAGGCTCACACTATAATAATAATAAAAAACTAAGGAAGAGAGTAGTGAAGTGCTTTGCATGGAGTGTGGCATTGTATGGAACAGAAACATGGACATTACGACGAAGTGAAGAGAAGCGAATAGAAGCATTTCAAATGTGAATATGGAGAAGAATGGAGCGTGTGAAGTGGACAGACAGAATAAGGAACGAAGCTGTTAGAAAGAGTGGATGAAGAATGATGTTGAAACTGATCAGGAAGAGGGTAAGGAATTGGTTGGGTCACTGGCTGAGAAGAAACTGCCTACTGAAGGATGTACTGGAAGGAATGGTGAACGGGAGAAGAGTTCGGAGCAGAAGAAGATATCAGACGATAGACGACATTAAGATATATGGATCATATGAGGAAACAAAGAGGAACGCAGAAAATAGTGAGCAGGGTTTGCAGTGAAAGACCTGCCCTTGGGCGGAATACTAACTGTTTTGAAAGTTTCTGTGACTTGAATGTTGTAATTTAAACTTTTATCCATATGGATAGCTATGGTTTTTACTGATAATTTTTATTTATTGCTCTGACCCAATATTTTGGGTTTGCCCTGCGACACAGAATAGCTCAAAATAAAATTTAAAATGAAAAATTATATAAACAGGTTTCAGACAAAAGTGATTAAGACATAAGAAGAAAAATAGAACCAAATATAATTTAAATTGAATGTACACCATAAAGGTGCTGACGAAATATCGCTACAGAAAATTTTATAATGGTGGTGACGATGGCATCTTGAAGATCTCTCGTCAGCTTGTATTTTTCCCTCCACTTTACAAAGGCTTTCGGGATGGTGCCTCGCGCTCCGAAGAAGAGACCGGTAACTGTGATTTTTCTATGTTGTATTTCGCCGATAGGTACTGAATCGTGGGCTCGTAGATTTTCTTTTTCTCTTCGTTCACTTCAGATTGTTGAGTGGCTGAGATTTCAAATCTGATCGTAGGATCAATTATTTCGGCTGTCTGTTTATTCCTATTTATAGCTATGATATCGATCCTACGATTGCTTCCACCATCAGCAATACAATGAACTTCCTCGTGAACGTCTAGATTTTTGGATCGAAGTGCATCTGCGATCATAGAACGTATGATGTTGTGACGTTTTATTCTGAGCACTTCTCCCTGTGGGCAACTCCCAAGCACATGTGGTAAAGTTTCATACTCACTGCAGTGCCTACAGTGGGTTGTGCCTGTAGAGCGACCAGGGAGAGAACGTACTGGTGCCACCATCGCAGTCATTTTTAGCATTTCTCTCCATTCAGAACTTGATAATCCTTCATGCTCGATGATCCACGAGTTGGCTGCAGGTACTTCTTCAAACAATACAACTCCTTTTCCTTTCTGGGGGTATGCACACCAGGTTTTACATTCACGGTGCCGAAGATGTTGCCTTAATTGCTTCACGGATCCTGTAGCCTCATCTCTGCTCACTTGAATTCCGAATTTCTCGCTTTGAAAGAGGAACAGAGGCTAAGGGTGTTCGAGAATAAGGTGCTTACAAAATATTTGGGGCTAAGAGAGATGAAATTAAAGGGGAATGGAGAAATTCACACAACGTAAAACTGCACGCATTGTATTCTTCACCTAACATAATTAAGAATATTAAATCCAGGCGTTTGAAATGGGCAGGGCATGTAGCACGTATGGGCGAATCCAGAAATGTTGGAGTCGCGCTGGTTAAGTCGTGGGTCAACCCGATGGCAGTAACAGCTTGTACGCCTCGTCTCCGTGGCCACGCCCACCTCCTTACAATTCCAGCGCTTTCTGTTAATCTCCGGAGCAGGAAGACTGCCCAGCTGAAGTGCCTTGAGGTATGCGTGGACATCTATCTTGTTTAGTAATGCTACACTGGATCTCTGCAGTGCGATTGTGTAATGCTGAAACGGACTAAAAAATGCTCATCACAACGGACAGCTGTAATCCGCACTTTAGCAGAACTCAAGCTACAGGCTGTTCATCGTACTTATCACCACAGTTACTTTAACCATCGGCATATCCCAAGGTGTAGGGTAAAGATGGGCATAACGGAGAGGAGGTAAATGTGATCCAGTTCTCGCCTTCCTCAATATTTTACGTGTTTACATCACATGAACTGTTTGTGTGTATCTAATGCCTACCCACTTCACTTGCGTGATTCGGGTCCCGTATATTGCGTATAGATGGCAGCACTATGAGCCATTTTCAATTTGTACACCACTTCGGCGGGCCACGCTGTATATGATGTATATCTATCTATAAAGTGATAACTTGAGCTATATATAATCATAATTTTCCTTACTGTGTGTACTTAAAAATATTGTATTCATTGTATGCTTTGTACTGCACTATTTTATTACTACTATTAGTATTATTATTATTATTATTATTACTACTATTATTATTATTATTATTATCAATAATTGTCTTATTTTTTATACTTTGTATGTCTCATTTATTTTTGACCTACTGTTCACATTTTATTATGCTTTTTCCTTTCTTCCTGTATGTTATATATTACGTCTCATTTCTACTGACTTATTGTTTACATTATATTATTATTATTATTATTATTATTATTATTATTATCTTATTCAGCTTTGTGTGTAAAATTTTATTTATTTATTTATTTATTTATTTATTTATTAATGCTTTTAACAGGGCAAAGCCCCAATTACAATAGACAGTACAGATATTCGTTTACAAAAAAAAAAACAGATAACATGAAAAATAAGAGATGAAACAGTTACAAGTGTAAATACAAATTAAAATGGAAAATGAGGAAAGGAAAAAAAAAAGAACAGACAAATAGATACTACCTAAATAAAATACACAGATATAGATATAAATGGAAAATACAAAATAAAATAAATGAAGAATGGTTAAATGTAGATATCATAGCCAAAATTGTAAAATGTAGCTATAATTGGCAAATTACAGAGTAACAAATAGCAATACTATACAAAATCAACTACCTTCAGTATATTAATAAGAAAATGTTTGTAGTCCATGTAAGAAATACAGAAATCGAGATCCCATGTTTTACATATTTCATTGAAATTTGAGCACATTTTTAACACTGGTGAATTTTTATGTGTTGAAGTGTTTGGTTTTTTATAATATAACACGATTTCTTAAATGTGATGTTCTAGCGTTAATCTGGATTTGTGACAACATTTGAAAAATTGTAGTGTAATTGTAATTGTAGTGTACTTTGTAAATTTGTAGTTTTTTTTTTTTTTGTAACACAGTTACTCCTTGTTGAGTGTTAGAGAAGGCCATACGGCCTTAACTCTGCCAGGTTAAATAAACCATTATTGTTATTATTATTATTATTATTATTATTATTATTATTATTATTATTATTATTATTATCTGTGAAAAGTTATGTCGTGTACTAGGGTGAGTGTAAGTATAGTGTAGGGAATGGATGAGGATGATGATGAAGGTGAGGGAGGGAGAAGGGAAAACCCGGTGGCGGCACGTAGCCTACTGCTGTCGAATAGCACCAAGGGGGCCACCAGGCTTAACGTCCCCATCCGACGGACGAATCACTATCATGAAATTGGCTTCTCTTCCGCTTAGGGTTGTATAAAACTAATCCGCATGTCATTACATTAAACATTTCAAATCAAGTCAAATATATAACATAGGTATTCATATGGTCGCTATGACTTACCACGCATTTTAAAAAACACTGAACAACAAGAATTTTTCTCAGACTTAAAACGATGTGTCCCTTATGGTGTGATGTGTGCTGAATCCGAAATTGCATCTCTTTTCTTCGTATCGCGTAAGGTTTTTAAGATATACTATGATTTCACTTTTCGATAAGCGCTCCCCCAGGATACATCTGGCGCTGGTTGGGGGTATAAAACAAACCAAAAGCTAATTCATTTTATGAGTTTATGACTTATTTCCGGTTTCTTATGGTTGTTGGCAAGTTATTTAGTACTTCTAATAAATAAACAGATATTGGTCCCTTCTATTAAGTAAATTTCATAACGGTTCAAATTGAATGAACTAACAAGAGTGTGATTTTCAGTATTTAAAGGAAACGTTTACCAGTTTGAGTGAAGGAAAATTAAAAGAGGGCATTTTCATTGGTCCACAAATTCACAAAGTAATGGCTGACCCTTTGTTTGAGGAAAAAGTTTCCGTTACAGAAAGAATGACATGGCGCGCTTTCAAAGACGTTCGCTCAAATTTCCTTGGAAATTCTAGGGCAGAGAACTACATAGAACTTGTTGTGGAAACCATGTTAAGTGCATATAACAAACTAGAGTGTAATATGTCCCTCAAAATATACTTATTACACTCTTATTTGGATTTCTTTCGTCCTAACTTTGGAGCGGTAAGCGACGAGCATGGGGAAAGATTTCATCAAGAAATATCTGAAATGGAAAGGCGAGATAAAGGAAGATCATCATCCAACATGCTTGCAGACTATTGTTGGTTCCTCGTAAAATACAGTCCCGGGTCTAGTTATGAACAGAAGTCATCCAGAAAATTATTTTAAATGTAAGTTCAAATTCTGAGATTTTTCTCATTATACGCATGAAAAATTTCTTATTATTGTTGTGTTTTAAACTATGTAACATTATTTTTGTATCCAGTACACATTTTCCAAGTATTATGAGGCATTTTGAATCCTTAGTGTTTTGTAATTTTATCAGTAGCAGTGGAAAATTAAAAACAAATAAGTTTTGTCATAAAAATTCAATTGATTTTCCCCGGAAAATGGTACGTGATGGGGCAATTTGGATTTTAAATTCAGATTTAGGGCACACATATTAATAATATTCACCTATTTTTATTTCAGAGCAAGACAAAAAGTAAAAATTTGTTGTTCAGTGAATCAATCACTTATAAGCTATAGAATTCTAGATCATCGATATATTTTTTTTTATTAGAACGAGTCTGTCTATATTAAAATGAATACTATTATTATATAAACGAGATGATAGACTATTAGATATGTACGCGTAATATTTTTCATCAGGTTTATTTTAGAAAAAAAATATTGACAGACATACGTGGATTTAAAGACTGCCAGCATCTTACAAGCAAATATTCTCATGGGGGCAGATAGTTATTTTTTTTCTTCCACCATGTTAAGTATATCAAAACAGGTACTTATATAAATTTTGGCCGCTCGAGCGCAATTACGAGGGCGTTAAAAATAAGTTTCCCTGGGGACGTTTACAGAAAGAAAACACAATTTCATGGAAGGATTTATTGGAACAAATACAGCAATTGATGATATATTTTTCAACATATTCATTGTCCTCGGCCGTGTGTGAACCCGCTAACCTCGAATTCAAAGGCGTGTAGAATAACTCTAAAGCTATCGATTTTGTCTGCACATTTCATCACCTCTAAGATTACAATCGCGTTTCGTTCTATCTGCAGAGATAATGAATTTCGTCCTGAAAACTACCCTTTCAAAAGTAATTTTTTTTTTTGGTTTATTTTAGAGTAATGTAAGCAAGAAATTGTCTTTTGTCCGTGCGTGAAGGCGTTAGAAAGCAGAGAGACGGATCGTTGTGATAGCACGTCAGAAATATCTGCAACACAAAAATGAAGACAGACAGAAATGCAAAAGTTTTGATCTATTTTTATAAGTACTGTATTTTTTTTCGTGGTGAATTTTACACTTCCTGAAATATGCTAATGTAGGAAGAAGAGTGTTTCTGGGAGTAGTATTAAACTTATGACATTGCTAGCGAATTGTTATCCAGGCAACGGTTGGCGCCAGTCAGCTTTTCTGTTGAACTTTCCCTTCAAGTCGTAGTAATTAACAAAGAGAAGTCCTGCGGCATGTTTTGCAGCTCCTCTTCAACTTGGAGCAGCTAATACGACACATGCGCTCATATGCAGCTCAATTCTATCATGTCATATCGCCGGGAATATGTTTGCAGGCATTGTCAAAGCTGGCCAGTTTCCTGCAGATCACTTGCAATTACTGCTAACAGAACCGATGTAAAAGGCAATGCAGGTACATTTCTATGGTTTTTAATTAAGGTTTTGGTACATGTCTACTAAAAAAACTGGAAAGATTTTATTCCCAGTTCTTTATTTAAACTGAAAAAGACAAAATGATGATTCATTTTAGGTTCAAAATATACAGGAAACCGTGCACACCTGTGGAGTAACGGTTAGCGCGTCTAACCGCGACACGAGGTGGCCCGGGTTCGAATCCTAATTGTTATGCGTTGTGGAAATAACAATCTCTTAATTTCTAAAAAAAAAAAAAAAAAAAAACGGTATACGTTTCTCAGAAAATTAGTCTTTATGTTAAAAAATGACTTATTGCGAGTTTATATTGTATCTGTATTCTGTGTATAAAATAAGAATTCATATAATATGTTCTGAACTTGTGAGATATAGTTTCTCAAGTCATATTAAAACAAGTTATTCATAGATTTCAAAAAGGCATATGACTCTGTTAAGAGAGAAGTTTTATATGATATTCTTATTGAATTTGGTATTACCAAGAAAATAGTTCGATTAATTAAAGTGTGTCCCAGTGAAACGTACAGCAGAGTTCGTATAGGTCAGTTTCTGAGAGATGCATTTCCAATTCAGATGCTAAAGCAAGGAGATGCACTATCACCTTCACTTTTTAACTTTTCTCTAGAGTATGCTATTAGGAAAGTCCAGGATAACAGAGAGGATTTGGAATTGAACGGGTTACATCAGCTGCTTGTCTATGCGGATGACGTGAATATGTTAGGAGAAAATCCAAAAACGATTAGAGGAAAATACGGGAATTTTACTGGAAGCAAGTAAAGAGATAGATTTCGAAGTAAATCCCGTAAAGACAAAGTATATGATTATGTCTCGTGACGAGAATATTGTACGAAATGGAAATATAAAAATTGGAAATTTATGTTTTGAAGAGGTGGAGAAGTTCAAATATCTTGGAGCAACAGTAACAAATATAAATGATACTCGGGAGGAAATTAAACACAGAATGAATATGGGAAATGCCTGTTATTATTCGGTTGAGACGCTTTTATCATCCAGTCTGCTGTCAAAAAATCTGAAGTTAGAATTTATAAAGCAGTTATATTACCGGTTGTTCTTTATGGTTGTGAAACTTGGACTCTCACTTTGAGAGAGGAACATAGGTTAAGGGTGAATGAGAATAAGGTGGTTAGGAAAATATTTGGGGCTAAGAGGGATGAAGTTACAGGAGAGTGGAGAAAGTTACACAACACAGAACTGCACGCATTGTATTCTTCACCATACATAGTTAGGAACATTAAATCCAGACGTTTGAGATGGGCAGGGCATGTAGCACGTATGGGTGAATTCAGAAGTGCATATAGAGTGTTAGTTGGGAGGCCGGAGGGAAAAAGACCTTTAGGCAGGCCGAGACGTAGATGAGAAGATAATATTAAAATGGATTTGAGGGAGGTGGGATATGATGGTAGAGACTGGATTAATCTTGCTCAGGATAGGGGCCAATGGCGGGCTTATGTGAGGGCGGCAATGAACCTCCGGGTTCCTTAAAAGCCAGTAAGTAAGTAAGTAAGTAAGTAAGTAAGTACGTATATATTGATTCTTGGGTACGACCGATAGAGAGATTAATTTTGGCTCTCGATGACACTCGAATGGGTTCAGACTGAGAACAAGGGAATTCCCTGTTTATCGTCAACTGTCTCTGAAATTGAAGTGAAAGCATACACAGACATGAAATTACGTGAAATGCACAGGTTCAGATGGATATGCAGATCTTATAATTATTTTATCTCTGCCTCTGTGCAACGCCACATTTGTGGGAGAGGAAAGGAGAGGGCAGAAATGTTGAAATGCTTTTTAAATACGTAGACTCCCATGACTAAGATAAGCCACTTGAAATTTAACAGTCACTGACCAGCAGAGATAAAATGTAAGATCTATAGAACATTGATACAATGCTAAGTGGGCGTATAGGGACAGAGGGGTGTGTTTTTGCTTTTGCTGAACTTCAAAACAATGCTAATTCATTTAAAGTTTGTATAGGCTGTAGTATATATATATATATATGCTCGTTTGGTTTTACTTTATTTATAGTGTGATTTTTATTACACTAGAATATATATATATACATATTTGTATATAAATTAAAAGCATTTGAAAGTAAGGAACGTGATGAAATGTTTTCTTTCGTTGCCTGATCTGGAGTTGTTTTAAATTGAGTTAATCGTTTCAGGCATTTGACTAAGAAGTTCATTAATTCATGTAAGTGACGCCATGTAAAAATTCATCTTCATCGACGAGGGAAGCTTACTAAAGACAATTCGTATTGGTTATCTATAGTTGAGTTTTTAGATTTCCGAAAAGTGTAACAACTAGTTTAATTAAAAAAGAAGCAAAAAGGACAAACCGTGTAACGCCGTATGCTTTCAGCTAGTATAATATGAATGTTTCAACTATACACGTCCATCTGAAATAATGCAGGTACTTCTTTTAAAGAGAAAGTGAAAAGTGTTTTAAATCCATACCAGATCGGAGAAGAGTGTGTGAACACAGTACTAGAGTCACTGTTGAATAAAATTTCGTGATATTTTCATACTCTTATTAATATAGCCTATATAAATGTTAATTCTTATTTATCTTTCATTGCAGGTAAGTCGATCATTTTTCAACCAATTTCGAATTGAGTGGATGTGACGAATTGGAGTGTGGTGAGTAAAAAATGAAGACCTGAATTGACAAATATACGAAGTCCAAAATTTACCGAATTGGACTTTATGCCTGGTATATGTTGTGTATTGCATTGGCTACGATCCTTTAAGAAAAACACAACCCTAGTCCTACTCTAAGCACGTGTTTTTAATCGTACAAATATTTATGTCAATAATTTTATAATGCGAACCATATAGTTTTCTTCCTCTACTGAACAATTTTACTTCACTGGACTTGGGATGTTTGTCAAATCGGGTCTTAGATTATGTTATGTAATATTTAATGTGTAGGCTATTATATGTTGGGATTGTCGGAAGTCCTTAGTACATAAACGTGGCCTACAAAACATGTATGTCTTAAAAACTGAATGCCTTACAAATGTTGAAGTTCATTTCTACACGAAATCCACTACTTCACGAATTTCTAAGGAATTTAAAAACATATTCCTTCTGGCACAACACGAGAATTCTACATTGGCACTGTGTAGTGTTTGGATACATTGGGAAATGCGCATAGATTATATGTCTAGATATAATATCATAATGTACGGTATTTGGAAAACTTACATATACAAATAAATGATATAAAATAAAAATATAATAATAATAATAATAATAATAATAATAATAATAATAATAATGATTTATTTTAGCTGGCAGAGTTAAGGCCGTAAGGCCTTCTCTTCCACACAACCAGCAAAAAGTGTATATACATATGCATGAACTTACAAAGAATTCAACAATTTGATTTAGATGAGAGTTACATGTATACAAGAGTTATTTACGAATTAAACAACAAAATACTGTGAACTATTAATTAAACACTGAAATAAACTGTGTAGCAGAATTAAGCTAAAATACATAGAATGTTAATTAAACAACAAAATACTATGAACTATTAATTAAACACTGAAATAAACTGTGTAGCAGAATTAAGCTAAAATACATAGAATGTTAATATATTTCAAATAATATTAGAGAATAGAAAGAGATTATTATGAGACAATTTTGAAAATACAGCACTATCAGGATGATGTCTAAAGAAAGAAGTAACAATGTAGTCAGTGATAGTTTAAATTAGTATGATTGGAGTGAAATGCTAATAAGGTTATCTTTTAAGCTGTTCTTAAAGGTGTTTATTGTCTTGCAGCCCCTAATACTTTGTGACAAGGAATTCCATTGACGCGAGGTGGATATTGTAAAAGATGAGGAATAACAAGATGTTCTATGAAGAGGTATATTTAGCGTGCCACAGATAAGTGATCTGGTATTTACGTCGTGGTTAGAGTATAGATAAGAGAAATATATTGGATGAACCGCATATAATGACATTAATTTGCTTTGCTTTCCTTTGCCCTGTTATAGAAATAAATAAATAAATAAATACCTAGATAGATAGGTAGGTAGATGGGTGGGTAGGTAGGTAGGTAGATAGATAGGTAGGTAGGTAGATAGATAGATAGGTAGGTACATAGATAGATGGATGGATGGATGGATGGATGGATGGATGGATGGATGGATGGATGGATGGATGGATGGATGGATGGATGGATGGATGGATGGATGGATAGATAGATAGATAGATAGATAGATAGATAGATAGATAGATAGATAGATAGATAGATAGATAGATAGATAGATAGATAGATAGATAGATAGATAGATAGATAGATAGATAGATAGATAGATAGATAGATAGATAGATAGATAGATAGATAGATAGATAGATAGATAGATAGATAGATAGATAGATAGATAGATAGATAGATAGATAGATAGATAGATAGATAGATAGATAGATAGATAGATAGATAGATAGATAGATAGATAGATAGATAGATAGATAGATAGATAGATAGATAGATAGATAGATAGATAGATAGATAGATAGATAGATAGATAGATAGATAGATAGATAGATAGATAGATAGATAGATAGATAGATAGATAGATAGATAGATAGATAGATAGATAGATAGATAGATAGATAGATAGATAGATAGATAGATAGATAGATAGATAGATAGATAGATAGATAGATAGATAGATAGATAGATAGATAGATAGATAGATAGATAGATAGATAGATAGATAGATAGATAGATAGATAGATAGATAGATAGGTACATAGATAGGTAGATAGATAGATAGGTACATAGATAGGTAGATAGGTAGGTAGATAGGTAGATAGGTAGGTAGATAGGTAGGTAGATATATAGGTAGGTAGATAGATAGGTAGGTAGATAGATAGGTTGGTAGATAGATAGGTAGGTAGATAGATAGGTAGGTAGATAGATAGGTAGGTAGATAGGTAGATATATAGGTAGGTAGATAGGTAGGTACATAGGTACATAGATAGGTAGATAGGTACATAGATAGATATGTATATAGATAGGTATATAGATAGGTAGATAGATAGATAGATGGGTAGGTACATAGATAGATGGGTAGGTACATAGATAGATAGATGGGTACGTACATAGATAGATGGGTACGTACATAGATAGATGGGTACGTACATAGATAGATGGGTACGTACATAGATAGATAGGTAGGTACATAGATAGGTAGGTAGGTAGATAGATAGATAGATAGATAGATAGATAGATAGATAGATAGATAGATAGATAGATAGATAGATAGATAGATAGATAGATAGATAGATAGATAGATAGATAGATAGATAGATAGATAGATAGATAGATAGATAGATAGATAGATAGATAGATAGATAGATAGATAGATAGATAGATAGATGCATACATACATAGATACATGCATGCATACATAGATACATGCATGCATACATAGATACATGCATGCATACATAGATACATGCATGCATACATAGATACATGCATGCATACATACATAGATACATACATACATACATACATACATAATTTCAAATAGAAAAGTTTAATACAATTTTCATCGTTTTTGCTTTCTTTCCGAGACAAAAATTGTTTTGTATTGAAATTTAATAATGTATTTTGGGAAATTTATTAATGTAATTCCTAGTATACTCAGTCAACTTAAGAGAGCAGTGTATTATGACAATAAATTGTTGAAATAATTTTACTTTGGCCTTTAAATGTGCAGAATTATGATCTGCAAGAAACTCTATAACAAGTGCATTCAAGTAGAAAGGAATTACTTTGAAAATATAATGTGAACTTTGGAGTAGAGTAATAAAAAATTGTTAAAAAGAAGTCGTCTGAGTCTTTCTTGACCAGCCCTCTTATGTACCCTTAAACACTAGTGCTATTCATCTCCGGTCTGCAATGGAACCACAGATGTGATGATGAAAGGTTTCATACATTAGTATAAAATTTTCATAGCCTTGCCACACTATCTTTTTACTCAGAAATTTGTGGTTTGACTTTATCTAGCTGAGGGTCATGTATTGGATCACAACCGATAGGGTTATTAAAGTCAATAGACAGAGTGGTTTGTTAAAAAAACAAAAGAGAAGAAAAAGTATTTTAATTGGAGTGCTGGCTACACTTAAACCATAACGTAAAATGAATACAAGTGAATACAACAAAGAAATTACTGTGAGTGGAAAACTAACACAGGGCACTTACGTCCCATAGTGATATGAGCTACAAGGACCAATCCAATTTGCGGTATTAAATGTACCTACTGCATTTAGAACAAAAGCTGGTGACTTTCTGTTACAATAGATAAGTACCCTCAGTACTGAAACGTAAAGAATGTTTGATTCTTTATGTAATGACAGTCTGTGACAATTATTATTATTATTATTATTATTATTATTATTATTATTATTATTATTATTATTATTATTATTATTATTACTCACAAATGGCTTTTAAGGAACCCGGAGGTTCATTGCCGCCCTCAAATAAGCCCGCCATCGGTCCCTATCCTGAGCAAGATTAATCCAGTCTCTACCATCATATCCCACCTCCATCAAATCCATTTTAATATTACTCTCCCATCTATGTCTCGGCCTCCCCAAAGGCCTTATTCCCTCCAGTCTCCCAACTAACACTCTACATGCATTTCTGGATTCACCCATACGTGCTACATGCCCTGCCCATCTCAAACTTATGGATTTAATGTTCCTAATTATGTCAGGTGAAGAATACAATGCGTGCAGTTCTGTGTTGTGTAACTTTCTCCATTCTCCTGTAACTTCATCCCTCTTAGCGCCAAATATTTTTCTAAGAACCTTATTCTGAAACATTCTTAATCTCTGTTCCTCTCTCAAAGTGATAGTCCAAGTTTCACAACCATAAATAACAATCGGTAATATAACTGTTTTATAAATTCTGACTTTCAGATTATTTTTGACAGCAGACTGGGTGATAAAAACTTTTCAAGCAATAATAACAGGCATTTCCCATATTTATTCTGCGTTTAATTTCCTCCAGAGTATCATTTATATTTGTTACTGTTGCTCCCAGATATTTGAATTTTTTCACCTCTTCAAATGATAAACTTCCAATTTTTACATTTCCATTTCGTACAATATTCTCGTCACGAGACATAATCATATACTTTGTCTTTTCGGGACTTACTTCCAAATCTATCGCTTTGCTTGCTTCAATTAAAATTCCCGTGTTTTCCCTAATCGTTTGTGGATTTTCTCTTAAATAGTTACGTCATCCGCATAAATAAGCAGCTGATGTAACCCGTTCAATTCCAAACCCTCTCTGATATCCTGGACTTTCCTAATTCTAGAGCAAAGTTAAAAAGTAAAGGTGATAATGCATCTTTTTGCTTTAGCCCACAATGAATTGGAAGCGCATCTGACAGAAATTTACCTATACGGACTCTGCTGTACGTTTCACTGAGACATATTTTAATTAATCGAACTTATTTCTTGGGAATACCAAATTCAATAAGAATATTATATAAAACTCCTCTCTTAACCGAGTCATATGCCTTTTTGGAATCTATGAATAACTGATGCACTGTACCCTTATACTCCCTTTTTTCTCCAATATCTTTCGAATACAAAAAATCTGATCAACAGTCGATATATTACGTCTAAAAACACACTGGTGACCACCAATAATTTCATCTACAAATGGAGTTAACCTTCTGAAAAGAATATTGGACAAAATTTTGTAAGGTGGCAAATTATGATTATTATGATTATTATGATTATGATTATTATTATTATTATTATTATTACTATTATTATTATTATTATTATTATTATTATTATTATTATTATTATTATTACTACTACTACTACAGTAATCACACTGCTATGTCGCGTGTTTCTACTTGATTCTCGTAAACTCCCTATTTTTCAATAGTATTTTGTGGTATACCCAACCCCATCTTGTTACAAATACGTTTTTGGGAGAGGAGAGAGATTTTATTTTCAATGTTACTTTATAAGAGTAATATTGTTTTTGAAATATTAATAAATGACGAGCTTAGTGGTAAGGATTTAGTCTCCTTACCCGAGATTCCGTTCAAATCCTGCTTGGACTGACTTTCTATTCGGGGTTTTCCCGAGTTTTCCCGTAACTCTAAGGCAGTATCAAGTAATCTTTTTGTGAATCTTGGGTTTGAACTATGCAACATATCGCTCCTCTATCACCAATACCACAGAGATGCTAGAGAACCTTGAGGTATGTATTGTTAAGTAACCAATACAAATAAAATGGAGCAATAACGGAATTTAGAAGGATAAAATTTAATGGTATTTATAATTCATTGATTTCCTCAGGCTCTGCATTTCGTTGTAGATTTCCCTTTACAACAAATTGTATTTTGTCTTTGACCTAACTGAAAAGCTTGGAGTTTGCAAGTTTCTGTGTTCGCATTGTCGTTCACTTCGTCAGCGTTTACGAAAATCATTGTGAATGGTTATATTCAATAATAAAATAAGCTTTGCCATTCACGTCTACTTTTCATTTTCGTTTAGACGGCCATGAAATCGTGATCATGAATAAACACGCTGTGATTCCATGGATACTTAATTCTTAATGGTTCTGAATTTAGACGGCCATGAAGTCTTGATCTTATAACTTCTCCAACTTGAAATATTTATGTAAATTTGTGTTATTGCAGAGAAAACATTGTATGGTATACATTCGTAAAGTTATCTTTTTGGCGAAGCCTCGTTTCACAAACTTTACATTCGTGCCAAAAATAGAATCTTTACAACCTTGTATCATAAATAGACATGCCAGAAAGAGAATCTTTACAACCTTGTATCATAAATAGACGTTGACTTACTAATTGCAAAATTAAGAGCACTGTTTTTTGCTGATAATGCCTTAGCGTGGATGGGCTCCTATCTTCGTGAACGCCAACAGTACGTGTCTATTAATAATCGTTATTCCACTTGGCGTACCATGAAGACTGGCGTACCACAAGGCTCTGTCCTAGGACCTTTACTATTTTCTATTTATATTAATGATATTTCTTCTAATCTAACATACTGCCGACACCATATTTATGCTGACGACATACAAATCTATCTGCATACCCAACCTAACTACATAAATGACGCTATAACTAAAGTTAATGATGACCTGAATTCAATATCCATATGGCCGAAAACGCACGACTTAATCTAAATGCAAGTAAATCGCAGGCTACCTTAATAGAACATCAAAGACCGAAGTGTTCTCTTATTTCAAATTCTGCGCACCGCTACCCCAATCTATTTGGCTTCTCGTTTTCAAAATGTATCCGCATATCATCAGCTAAGTACAAGATCTCATCATAACAATTTACTCATTATACCCTACCACAAGACATCTTTATATTCTTCATCTTATACAGTTTCAGTTGCTAGAAATTGGAACTCGCTACCGAGTGATGTAAGGGGTTGTTGGACAATAACTTCATTTAGGTCAAAATTACACAAATTCCTACTTAACAAATTAATTGCTGATCAATATATTTATTACATATAATGAAACTAACATCTATCCATTCTTCTTATTATTATAATTAATTTCTCTAAATAGATTTACAAAACCTCTAATGGCAATTACATTAATATTATCATTATAGAAATATATTTTAGATTTATATATATATATATTTTTCTCCCTGTAACATAGTTCTAGTAAGCTTATATTAAATTAATTTTCATCATTTTGCTAGCTATCTCAAATCTCAAATTAATTATAATTTATTGAATTAAATTAGCTCATAAATTAAGTTACTACTTTACCATATAGGTTTATCTAAATTTAAATGAATATGTAGTCTACTATTCGTTAAAACTTAATTCAAGAATATTGCTGGAGAACCTTTTAAGTGTAGTATAAATAGTCGTAATTTAAATATATAGTATATTGATTAAGGCTGGTTGAGTGGAAGAGAAGGCCTTATGGCCTGAACTCTGCCAGCGAAAATAAAACATTATTATTATTATTATTATTATTATTATTATTATTATTATTATTATTATTATACCTATTTAATTTATTACTGAAATATATTTTAAGCTTGCGTTCAAAGTTGTTTATGTTTATGCTTCTAAATACAATATAAATGTATGTTACGCTTTTTTTATTTATTTTTTTTTTTTTGTAAATCATCTCGCGATCCCCCTTTGGCTCTTTACACGATCACACAGTTTTGGAACCACCTCTGTAGGTTAACTATAGTGAAATGTTCCGTGTTCCTGCAATTTTGACGGTAACAAACGTCCACCGCAAACTGGCAGCTAAAAATTTACACAATACAAAATTCAGAACTTAAAATATGTTGTAATTGAAAAATGCTGTCTCCAATTATTTTGTGCATATCCCCTCAATAATTGCAATCATAGCAGTTGTAGTGTTGAAATGAAATTCATTCACGATATAATACGGCGCGCTTCATTATTGAAATACCGCAGATTGAATTTTAGTTATTTAAGCCAAATTGTACATGCAGTCTGTTAACAAAGGAGGGCGTTGTTCATATTTACCATACGAGTGTGTGGGCGGAAAGCAGAAATTTAAACGAATGAAAGTAAACAAGTGAAAGGAGATACCGGTAACTATGTTGAAAATAAACAAAAGACTACAAAAATAACAAAACAAATGCGAAACGAAGAAAGAAAAAACTTTTTACATTTGGTGGATGGATTCGTTGAGAAAACATAAATCAAAGATACAAGGAAAAATAATTAGAACAAATGAACGTCAGGAAGCGTTTTACGCGTTTCGAAATAATTCAGTATTCTTGTCAAGATCTGAATTATATTATTAGTTACGGTGTACTTATGATGTGTTATTTAACGACAAATAAATCAGGGAATATAAACAAACATGTATTTAAGTGAATTTAAGAGGCCTACTGAAGAACAAATAAATGCGAAATTCATCTTTGTTGTCTTTCAACAAAATAATATGTATTACAACAAGTGAGTAAAAAAAAAGCGACAGAGAATTAATGGAAACCCTACGATTGGGTGAATCGTTTATGCCAGTGATATCAAAGCAAGCGCATTTTTCTGACTTTGACGTCGTGCGCGGGCATTGAGCGCTAGATATGCTAGGAGGAATAAGCAGCCTGTTGGATTAAGTAAACAGTGGTGCACAAACTTCAAACGGAACGTGAAATTTTATGTCGTTATTTTATATGGCTTCTTTCTATTTGTTATTTTCTATATTGCCTGTAAAACAAAATTACTAACACCTATTTCTTAGCCTAATATTTCAGTTGTGTTTTAAACGTTAATAACACAATAAAGAGTAAAGAAGAAATATTCACACAAATTCCATAATAACTACAACTATACTGTACTAAGTGAATTAAACACATCATTCATAAAGAAAGTGTTATCCCAAAGAAAGACACTGAATATGACATGATAAGTTGAAATTGATATTGATGATATCTTTAGCCTTATAAAAGTGATCAAAACAATATTATAGTACAAAGGAAAGTTGTCTAGGTATATGTTTTAACTGTAACTAATATTACATAATAAAACTCTTATCGCATTATGCTTTTAAGGTGATATTGGTGCGCAATTTTCTGTTATCAGAATATTAAATTATTTTCTAGAAATCTGCTGAAGCTATAGAGCTGACTTTTTACCAACACATGGGCACGTATCTTTTGCTTATGATGTAACAGTAGTTGCTTTGTTAATTCATTTCCTTACAAACAATTTCCATGCGAATATACTCAATCATTTTAATACACTATCTTCAGTAATACGTATTTACGATATATTAGATTTACGAAAACATTGTTTTAGTACCTGTAAGGCTACTAAACAAACATATGTGAAAAATTCACTTTTCTGTAAAAAAAAGTTGAGAAAATATTCCTTTTGAATAAAAAAGCAAACTTGTAAAAAATGAGCATTAAAATTAAAACTTACATTCTTATAATGCACTTATACTTCTCAGACGAATCTAAAAATTACCATGGATACAGTTTTAAGAAGTTCTCTTCCCTTTATACATTGAATCAGTGCTGGCCATCCCTGTATATAGCTCGACCAAGCGGCTTATACTACATCTTTCGTCTGTCTCTTTCCTTTCCGCTTTAAAACGTTCAGGCTCTCCTGGGCTCTAAAGCGCGCGCTTGCTCCTATGGGCATCAATCGATATCACTGGTCTATGCTGTTCGTGATTATTATTGTAAAAATGGTTGAGATTGTAAGGATCTTTGGGATTTTAAATATGAGTTTAATATTTCTTTCCATTTCTGTCTCCTCCCGTTCACATTTAAATTTAACAAGGCGGAGCCTTCTCGTTAACTACTTCATAATCGCTTCCTCATTCCAGGAGGCCTAGTCTGCAGACAACAATGCAATTGACAGTCGAAACGATTCATATGCCAATAGGACGTAAATGAGTTGTTTGAAATTGTGATGTGTAATGGTAATGTAATGATAGAGAATTGAATTCATTTGGATATTAATACCACAATTAAATACTTTAAAGTTGTAGGCCTACTAGACTGTATTAAATTAACTATTTCTGTCTGCAAACTTCCCCCCCTTCCCCGACTGCTTCCGTGGTCTGTTGGTTAGCATGCTGGCTTTCAGATTTGCAGGTCCCGGGTTCGGTTCCCGGTCTCGGCCAGAAGAAAAACTCCCTGGGTATCTAGAATGTGGAAATTTGTGAATGTGTCGGGTTAATATTAATTATCAAAACATAAAATACATCAGGACTGTCGCTGGGCAGTAACCTGAACACACGTTTCAGTGTCACATTGTTAACAAGTAACTCCATCTGTTAGCACAAACATAAAGCATTAATAGATGCTATAGAGCAGGGGTCGTCAGCACAGAGCACGCTGGGGCTAGCGTCCCTTACCCGCGGAAAACGCAGTGCACCATGGTACGCTCGTAGCTGCTAGCGGGTATGCTCTTTATCTCTCCCTGTTGCACGACGGTGCGCTCGGGACGACACCGCGTACTCTTTGCACATTTCAGCGAGTGCTGACGACCATTGCTATAGAACAGCCGTGGCGAAAATGCGACTCACGAGCACATTGTGGCTCGCAGTGCATTTCCCTTGCTTCCTACCTACAACCCCCACCCTCTCACTTACTGGAGTCAAACTCCGTTCCATTTGTATTTGTCTGTGACCTGCGAGTGGCGTAACGTCGCAATGTCTCTCTCGAAACCATGTACCTCTATAAGAACAAAAGTTCCAAGTAGGATGGGAGGACGCAATTTTTTGCTGACAATATGATGAGAATATTAAATATATGATTTGATCACAAGTATTACGAGGAAAACGGTTGTATAACATAAAACGGCATAAGTTACTGCATGTTACTGATGAAACATTAAAAAGGTTAAGAGTTATTATTATTATCATCATCATCATCATCTCTGTACGTCCATCTTTTTTTCAGCAGATGTACGAATAATGCGGTTAGATCTTCAATTTAAACTCACAGATTTACAATTTTATGTTAAATGAAAGCTAGATGTAAGGACTTGACAAATGATGAACTTTTCAAATCTTTGCCAAAAAATAAATATCCAAAGCTTCGTTCTTTCGCTACAACTTACGTTTGTGAAAAATTATTCTCAACAATGAAAATAATAAAAAACAAATTTAGATCACGACTGACAGACAAATACCTTCGTGATCAACTACGACTGGCAGTAAGTGACATAATTCCTGATTTTGAAACTCTGTCGCAGAGACATTCTGAAGACAGTTAATTTTAGGTTGTGATAATGTGTCCTATGTTTTCTTGTTCATTTCTTTCTTCGTTACACGTACTAAACATTAGTTTGTAGCCTTTTACTGTATATAATTTTATTTAAGTGCTTGACGTAAGGAAAATGAAAAACCATTAATAAGTCAAACAGTTGCTTGACTTCCCCTTCGGGTGTCCGCCTCCCTCCATAGGTGCTATGCACGTTGCAGCTTACACAGTGACTCGGCGCACGATGGCATTTTCGCGACGGCTGTTATAGAGTTACCAACAACGAAGGAAAAAAAACTTCCCTCATTTATTAGGCAATCCCGTTTTTGTACGAATAATAATCTTTTTTTTTAAATAAAACATTAAAATCAAGTTTAATATATCATCATGCTTTTACACGTTAGAAAACGTTTCACATGAATCTTTTCCAAGTCTGTCTGACACATTTGGGCATATTTCGCATCTGTCGCAAAACGTCTCTATTGTCATATACCATAATGTGTTTCTTTTTATCGTAAGCTATGATGTCACGTGATCGAATACGGTAAGTACAACAGCTGGCTTTGTCATAAAAATAGTTTTTGCCCAATCATCTGTCAATAAGTACGATAATGACAAGGAAAACGGAAGAAACACATATTTTGTACAGACATCATTTTATTTTTACTGACATTTCTAATATTAACCTGTCTATATCTTTGGATTAAAGGTCTAGAACCGGAAACACCGCTTGCTCCCCCTTCCAAGACTGGAGTTCGATGATACTGACGTAATATTCAAACAAATCACTTTACTAGGTATAGGAGGAAAGAAAAGTAGTTCATTCATTTACGTAGACTAGGAAATATCGCGATTTTGAGTTTGATAATTTTCATTAGGTTTTTGTTTAATCAAAATACAGTACACGTATTAACAATAAGTGTTTTTACTCACGAACTGAGCTGTCCATGCGGAAGTATTCATTATGCAGTGTATATTATACTGTCTACAACACATTAGCGTACACTATAGAGAATGAAGTTAAATTGAAAAATAATCATAATATGGATATTTAAACACATTTTTGAAAATGGTGGCCGTTCATTTCGATACAGGCTTCAGTTCTAATGTGCATATTATCGCACTATAGACTATTGTACGTAATTCCAATTACCAGGTTCGTACTTCATATCAGTAACTCATGTTGAAATAATTCTATACCTACTCTACAAAAGAGTACCTTACGTACTGTAAATTCAATCTTCACTTCTGCCCGATCCGAAAAGATAAAATTACTCAGACATGCTATCTACTGTCCATCTAAGTGGTTATTTCGCAGGGAGGAAATCATGTGCCACTTAATTAACGAGGCTCTTTTATTTAAGTTATTTTAAACAATTAAATGGGTATCATATTACGTAGACGTCCAATTCCTAACAGAAATAAATGTTCTCAGAAAAGAGCTAAGACAGCCCAGCCACTAGCCTTTACAGAGAGGCGAATAGAAGCAGGTGGGGGAAACCAGGATGCGACGTAGACAAATGGACGACAGTACCTGTGCGGAAATGATTCAATATTGAAAGCTCTTTCGTCACTGGAAAACGCGAACATATTTTTGGAACGTACTGTTTACTATGACCGTAAGGCTACTATGACTATATATGCGGTCTTGGATCTGTATTGAGGACGGTTGAACTTCATTAGTAGAAGGGGTGGGAGTGAAGTACATTCAAAAACTCAGGTACAATAAAAATTGAAGTAAAAATAAAATAATGTCCCTGTATTTAATTTCGCATTTTATCGCGGATTAAAACTACACTAATATACTTAACATGCTTTTAAATATCAAATTACATACTTGGAAGCATCTCTATTGGTTATACATGCTTATCCATGTCATAATTTTATTACACCTAATATTTGCGCTAAAATAATTAAATGATGTTGAATGACATGTACACCTGTAATTTTTTCAGTTCTGTTTTCTTATCATTGTGCAAAATTACATCTAATAAAGCTTAGAGTTTAAGTTACATATTTTTTATTTATTACGTATATATGTCCACACCGGTGGAGTGACGGTTAGCACGTCTAGCCCGGGTGAGCCGGGTTCGATTCCCGGTCGGGGCAAGTTACCTAGTTGAGGTTTTTTCCGGGGTTTTCCCTCAACCCAATAAGAGCAAATGCTGGGTAACTTTCGGTGTTGGACCCCGGACTCATTTCACCGGCATTATCACTTTTATCTCATTCAGACGCTAAATAACCAAAGCTGTTGATAAAGCGTCGTAAAATAACCTATTAAAATAAAATAAATACATATATGTATATATATATATATATACTTTTTTTTTCATTTTAAGCTATATTAAGGTAAATATTTCTCATTTACATATTACATAAAATCTGGACTCTACTTAAAAGTTTCATGAAATGGAAAGTGACAATTAATAATGTAAAATAATTAATAAAAAGTGTAAGTCCTCACAAACGCACAAGTAAATATATCCTTGCTATGTACTGTTTCACATAAAATATGGAGAGATTGCCGCCAATGCAATTATACAAGCTTTGAAACTGTTTATTTTTTTAGTCCATTACGATTTTTCACTCCTTAAATATTTAATGAATCCTGTGTTATTTATATTACCTGTTTACCATTACCGTTTTTCAAATAGAACTGTATGTTAGTTGAAAATTATTTAAATCAATACATTAAACTGAAATTTGTTCATCATTTTTAATTCTTGTTTCCAACACACGTCATTTTCGCCAGAAAAAGCCAGACATTAGCTATAAATGTTTTAATACATTTCGTTTCGCACTTGTTTGTACGAATTTGACGTCAACGTCGTCATTGTAGCGACCACCGCCTTCCCTATTAGGTCGTTCTGAGCCATGCTACTAAGATCTGGGTCATACAGCAATGTTATTATGGTGCTGTAGAACTCCGTTCTGTCTCTTCCATTATGGGAACTTATGTGCTTCTATTTCCGTAACTTACAAAGTTGTAAAAGGTTAGAACTTGCGAATTTATTAAAGTATAAAGCCTTGTTTCTTGTAAACCACAAAGAGGAAATCCCTAATTTACTGCATTACTTCTTATACCGGAAGATGCTGCGGTGGATTAAATCATACACGAGTTTGATACAAAATCTAGTAAGGGTCTCTTTTCTAACCTAAAATTGGACTCTTGCTAAATTAAATTGAAATGTTGTTCGGAATAAGATTCATCCCTCAGATAATAATAATAATAATAATAATAATAATAATAATAATATGGTAAAAGTGGTGGTAATACTAATATTATCCTCCCATCTACGCCTCGGCTTCTCCAAAAGGTCTTTCTCCCTCCGACCTCCCAACTAACACTCTATATGCATTTCTGGATTCGCCCATACGTGCTACATGCCCTGTCAATCTCAAACGTCTGGATTTAATGTTCCTAATTATGTCAGGTGAAGAATATAATGCGTGTAGTTCTGTGTTGTGTAACTTTCTCCATTCTCCTGTAACTTCATCCCTCTTAGCCCCTAATATTTTCCTAAGAACCTTATTCTCAAACACCCTTAACCTATGTTCCTCTCTCAAAGTGAGAGTCCAAATTTCACAACCATAAAGAACAACCGGTAATATAACTGTTTTATAAATTCTAACTTTCAGATTTTTTGACAGAAGACTAGACGACAAAAGCTTCTCAACCGAATAATAACAGGCATTTCCCATATTTATTCTGCGTTTAATTTCCTCCCTAGTATCATTTATATTTGTTACTGTTGCTCCCAGATATTTGAACTTCTCCACCTCTTCAAAAGATAAATCTCCAATTTTTATATTTCCATTTCGTACAATATTCTAGTGACGAGACATAATCATATACTTTGTCTTTTCGGGATTTACTTCCAAACCTATCTCTTTACTTCCTTCCAGTAAAATTCTCGTGTTTTCCCTAATCGTTTGTGGATTTTCTCCTAACATATTCACGTCATCCGCATAGACAAGCAGCTGATGTAACCCGTTCAATTCCAAACCCTCTCTGTTATCCTGGACTTTCCTAATGGCATAATCTAGAGCAAAGTTAAAAAGGTAAGGGGATAGTGCATCTCCTTGCTTTAGCCCACAGTGAATTGGAAACGCATCTGACAGAAACTGACCTATACGAACTCTGCTGTTCGTTTCACTGAGACACATTTTAATTAATCGAACTAGTTTCTTGGGAATACCAAATTCAATAAGAATATCATATAAAACTTCTCTCTTAACCGAGTCATATGCCTTTTTGAAATCTATGAATAACTGATGCACTGTACCCTTATACTAACATTTTTTCTCCATTATCTGTCGAATACAAAATATGTGGTCAATAGTTGATCTATTACGTCTAAAACCACACTGATGATCCCCAATAATTTCATCTACATACGGAGTTAATCTTCTCAAAAGAATATTGGACATAATTTTGTACGACGTCAACAAAAGTGATATTCACGAAAGTTACTACAGTTAGTCTTGTCCCCCTTCTTAAAGATAGGTACGATTATGGACTCCTTCCATTGTTCTGGTACAATTTCCTTTTCCCAAATAGCAAGTACAAGCTTATAAATTTCGTTAAGATAATGCGCTTCCACCCTCTTGTAAATAATAATAATAATAATAATAATAATAATAATAATAATAATAATAATAAGAATAATAATAATTCGATTTAAATTCTGTCCAAATTCAACCTCGCAAATTTGTAGAGCAATAATTAACAATACAGCCCTATTAGAAACAACAACCAAATTTCTTAGCTTAAAAATCGATAATGTGTTAAATTGGAAAAATCATATTAAAGAAATTACCCCCAAACTAAATTCAGCATGTTTTGCTATCAGATCTATGCAAAAGATAGTAAATATCAATACCTTAAAAACAATATACTTTGCATACTTCCACTCGGTAATGAGTTTTGGAATAATATTCTGGGGAAATTCCACAGATAGTAACAGTATATTCCTATTACATAAAAGAGTAATTAGAATAATAGTAGGTGCCAAATCTAGGGAATCGTTTAGGGCTATTTAAAAAAAAACTACAAATAATGTCCATGGCTTGTCAGCATATCTTTTCATTAATAATCTTCCTCGTATGTAATCGTGAAAACTTTGTAACTAATTCATCAGTTCATATCACAAATACACGTCAAAAAGCGACTTTCATACTCCATCGGCAAGTCTATCGTGCTATCAAAAAGGAGTGCGTTATATGGCAGTAAAAATTTTTAACAGCCTCCCTATCAATGTAAAAAGTGAAATTCAAAACATAAAATTATTTAGGGCCAAATTAAAGAAGTGCCTAATTTCTCACGCCTTCTATTCTGTAGGTGAATTCATGACATTCAATAACACTTCATGAAATTGATACTAAAACTTTGTGTTGTGCTAGTAGACTATATTGTAAATCTCGTCTATATATATATATATATATATATATATATATATATATATTTGATCTAGACTGTGACTATAAATTAAGATTTTATAATAGTATTAGGTTTTTTGACTTGTTCCATATTCTAGCTGTAAGCAATGTATGAATACCATGGAATGTTAATAAATGAAATACAATACAATAATAATAACATGGTAATAATAATAATAATAATAATAATAATAATAAAATAGAAATTAACACTACTAAAATAAGAAAATTGCAATTATATCAATCATCAATCAGAAATAATGCTGAATAAATAGTATCTCACTTGAACCGTAGTTCTGTATTGACATCTATATAAGAAAACAGCGGGTAGAAACCAACCATGTGATTGAACTTCGGCGAAGCTCAGTGGTTAGAGCACTTGGTACGTAGAACCAAGGACCCAGGTTCGATCCCCGGCGTGGGTGCGAAATTTTCTCCTCTAATAACCATTAATAATACTAGAGTTTTGAAAACTAAATTAAAAGCTATGATCTTTATTAAAAACTATTATACGATTCAGGGATATTTTGAATGTAATTCTAATTAATTTTTATGTAATTAATTTTAATTTTGACAACGCGTATTTTGACCTGTGATTGATGTTAATGTTATATTTAACGACGCTCGCAACTGCAGAGGTTATATCAGCGTCGCCGGATGTGCCGGAATTTTGTCCCGCAGGAGTTCTTTTACATGCCAGTAAATCAACTGACGTGAGTCTGTCGCATTTAAGTGTGTCGACCTGGCCCGGGATCGAACCCTCAACCTTGGGCATAGAAGGCCAGCGCTATACCAACTCGCCAACCAGATCGACCCTCTCATTGAGGTTATGCCTGATATGTACATCTATTATTATCAGGCAGTACATCTCACTTGACGATATGTGTCAGAGGAAGAACAATAATTGCTTGTATACATCTGAAATCTGATTAGTGGAATATGTACCTAGTTGGCGATGTATGCAATGGAGGGGGAAAGGAACTGGCCATCCTACCCCATTATCTCCTGGCCTAGTTGCCTCATAAGTGGTGTCTTCTTGATATCACCTGTGAAGTTCAGACCTGTCTTCGGGCATTTGACTAAACAACAACAACAACAGGCGTATTTTAATTTTCTATTATTTAATCGATTTTTAAATAAACTGTGCAATTAATAAGTTAAAAGGCATATTTAAATTTTTGTTAAGATTTTAAAAGGAACTAGGCAAATAAATTTATTCTCGCATGTTTATAATAAGGCAATTTCCACATCAAAGATTAGGAAGATTACTGCAATTAAGAAGAATCTTAGTGAGAAAGGTAATCGGGCTCTTGATTTAGGGTCAAACCCACATTCAAAGAGTGAACTTTTTTCTCGAATGCATCTGAATTGTGACCTGTATGACAAAATGTCAAACGAACGTACAAGAGTAACATTAAATACATTTAATAAATTAAAAAGTGTATCCGACCGTGAACGAATTTTTTATGTGAACGAAAAAATAGTAGAAACCTAAGTCAACAAACAGAAGTGATATTAGAGAACTAATAAATTAAATCATATTATATGTAATTTTAAATGAATGCCCTCGAAGTGATTGCGCGGAATATAAAAAGGTGGGAAGCAAAATTAACAATATTATATTTAACAATTCTGTTTGTATGTGAATGACATAAATAAAACAAATAGAAACAATTTCCATAACGACATAACTGTTATATTAAAATTTGTATCAACATTTGAATTATTAAGTGAATGGTATAAAATAGTGGGTAAAAAGTCAGTAACAGAAGTGGCGCTGAAACAATAAATCGAAAGCTCCATCCTAGAGCCAACGCACAATTATATGTGACAGACAAAATGGAGGGAATCAACATGATTCATATTTAATAATTTTGAAATTGAAGTTATATTTTATGACAAACGTACTACAATTTTTCGATAAAATAGCGGAGGACCTGCATCAAAAATTAAAAGTCGTACTAGGAGCAAGGAGTAGTGAAATTTGGATCCCAGAAACTATTGCATGTATCAGTCTCATTTTTACTGCATGTTTATATAATGATAAGCGGCATTTTATGCAAAGTTTGAAAAAAAAAATGTTGAAATATTAATTTAAAAAAGCAAATGAAATAGAACGATCGACTGAAGTTTGTGAAGTAAGAATTAATTTATATGTTAAAAGAAAATAGTGGATCATTTAACAAAACAAATACTTACTTACTTACAAATTGCTTTTAGAAAACCCGGAGGTTCGTTTCCGCCCTCACATAGGCCCGTCATCGGTCCCTATCCTGAACAAGAATAATCCAGTCTCTATCATCATATCTCATCTCCCTCAAATATATTTCATTATTGTTTTCCCTTCTACGTCTCAGCCTCCCAAAAGGTCTTTTCCCTCACGTCTCCCAACTAACACTCTATACGTATTTCTGGATTAACCCATACGTGCTACATGCCCTGCCCATCTCAAACGTCTGGATTTAATGTTCCTAATTATGTCAGGTGAAGAATACAATGCGTGCAGTTCTGCGTTGTGTAACATTGTCCATTCTCCCCTAACTTCATCCCTCTTAGCCCCAAATATTTTCCTAAGCACCTTATTCTCGAACACTCTTAACCTCTGTTCCTGTCCCAAAGTGAGAGAACAAGTTTTACAACCATACAGAACAACCGGTAATATAACTGTTTTATAAATTGTAACTTTCAGATTTTTTGACAGCAGACTAGATGATAAAAGCTTCTCAACCGAATAATAACAGGCATTTCCCGTATTTATTCTGCGTTTAATTTTCTCCCGAGTCCATTTATATTTGTTACTGTTGCTGCAAAATATTTGAATTTTTCCACCTCTTCAAAGGATAAATTTTCAATTTTTATATTTCCATTTCGTACAATATTCTGGTCACGAGACATAATCATATACTTTGTCATTGATTTTGGTTTACGTTAACACTTCGTTTAAAAAAAATTTTTGAAAAAGATTATGTACCTTAGACAGACGGCCCGTTTCGACGCCTTTTTTTAAACACTTTTAACGTGTCGTTAAACAATTTTAAGTTTTATATAATATGTCTTTTCGGGATTTACTTCAAAAGCTCTCTCTTTACTTGATTCAAGCAAAATTCTCGTGTTTCTCCTAATCGTTTGTGGATTTTCACCTAACATATTCACGTCATCCGCATAGACAAGCAGCTGATATAACCCGTTCAATTCCAAACTCTCTCTGTTATCCTGGACTTTCCTAATGCCATATTCTACTGCAAAGTTAAAAAGTAAAGGTGATAGTGCGTAGCCTATTTAAGAGGATGAGGCTAAGAGGGATGAAGTTACAGGAGAATGGAGAAAGTTACACAACACAGAACTGCACGCATTATATTCTTCACCTGACATAATTAGGAACATTAAATCCAGACGTTTCAGATGGGCAGGGCATGTAGCACGTACGGGCGAATCCAGAAATGCATATAGAGTGTTAGTTGGGAGGCCGGAGGGAAAAAGACCTTTAGGGAGGCCGAGACGTAGTTGGGAAGATAATATTAAAATGGATTTTGATGGAGGTGGGATATGATGATAGAGACTGGATTAATCTTGCTCAGGATAGGGACCAATGGCGGGCTTATGTGAGGGCGGCAATGAACCTCCGGGTTCTTTAAAAGCCAGTAAGTAAGTAAGATTGTGCACATTTCAGGGGAGAGGATGGTATTTTTTAAAACTTTTTTCCTATTTGGTGCAAATTATTAATTGTTTGTATGTAGACAGCTCATAGCTGTGGCAACTCAACCAAATAAAAATATTTTGAAAAAAAAATTATTTGGGGGCCCAAATTTGAAAAAAATATACCCAATGCAGGATTGTACAAAAACGATAGGCTATATCTAAACCGTTTTTAAAGACAGATTCAAACAGTTTTTGCAATGTATTTGCAAACGTATGTTCTATAAACTGTCTGTAACAGAATTTTGATATTAGTCCCTATGTTTGTAAAATAAACAATTAAAATTTAGTAACAATTTTCTGATTTTCTTTCTTGTAAACAAACGGACGTATTTTTAAAATGACGTCAATTAACAAAATTGTGTCACAGAGAAACGTTTTCTAATAGTCTAAAGAATGTGTGTTCTAAATTTAATGCATGTATCTTTAATAGTTCAGTAATTATATCCATTTTGTCTGGCAATGTAGCAAAAAAAATGAAGTTACTGGAAACCGATAGAAGCGGGCGAGTGATTTAAAAATCCATAGCGCAGGAAGTTTAAAAATGACGTTTCAACACCCGATAAGGGCACAAATACCCATAAAATGTTATTCAATGCATTCCACACATATCAAAGGGTATTTTAAAGAAAAAAACAATTTTTTGAAAATTTAATTTACCAGAAACAACAATAAAAGTAGGCGAGTGATTTAAAAATCCATAATGCAGGAAGTTTAAAAATGGCGATCCGCACATATCACAGGGTATTTTAAAGAATATATATATATATTTTTTAAATCTAGTCATTTTTTATTTTATAAAACAGTTATATTACCGGTTCTTCTATATGGCTGTGAAACTTGGACTCTCACTCGGAGAGAGGAACATAGGTTAAGGGTGTTTGAGAATAAGGTGCTTAGGAAAATATTTGGGGCTAAGCGGGATGAAGTTACAGGAGAATGGAGAAAGTTACACAACACAGAACTGCACGCATTGTATTCTTCACCTGACATAATTAGGAACTTGAAATCCAGACGTTTGAGATGGGCAGGGCATGTAGCACGTATGGGCGAATCCAGAAATGCATATAGAGTGTTAGTTGGGAGACCGGAGGGAAAAAGACCTTTAGGGAGGCCGAGACGTAGATGGGAGGATAATATTAAAATGGATTTGAGGGAGGTGGGGTATGGTGATAGAGACTGGCTTAATCTTGCACAGGATAGGGACCGATGGCGGGCTTATGTGAGGGCGGCAATGAACCTTCGGGTTCCTTAAAAGCCATTTGTAAGTAAGTAAGTAAGTCATTTTTCATCAAAAATACCATACTCTCCCTTTGAGTTAATACAGAATTAAATAGAAAAGTATTCTTTTGTGCGGAAAATGATTAAAATCTCTGAAATGAAGCCAACTTTCCCACGACTCAAGGATGGCTTGCAGTGAATGTGGCGTTCTTCACTTGGTCTTGAACCAATGATATTTTTTCTCTCTGTCTTTCCCGTCCTCTTCCTCGAGATAAACGGAACCTGTCCCGAGATGACGTCATTAATCTTACAAAGTAGTCTATTTGTTATACTTGTGTTCTATTTGGAGTTGCTAGTATATCTCGCGACATAAAATTGTAACATCTGCTGGTAAAACGGTGGTGTGTAAAAGACTCGGGGGAGAGCTTCATGTGCGCAGTTTCTTCCTCTTTTTTTTTTAACCCTCCATAAGATATTTTAATCAGATGACAGAATTCAATTTGTGTGAACTTGGTGCCGAGTTCTCCAATAAGACAATAAAACATATCAGCAAGCTTCCGAAATGGATTTCGTTCCTCTGATTAACCATGCCGACACTGATAGAAAAGAGTGAGAGTGGAAGAATAGGGGAGTGGGGGGATGGAATGGAAGGGAAGAACAGACAATAGGAGAGAAGCAAGAGGGTTAAATGCTGACTCCCACCAAATTTATGTCCTCAATTACATACTTGTCTCTTTTTTCTTTTCCCCTCTCTTTCTCTGCTACTTCCCAACACATTCTCTCTGTCTTTTCACGTCTGTAAAAGTAGCAAAAATCTACCTTTACTACTTCTACCTCGTTTCTCCTCCTCTCACCCCCCCCCCCCCCTCTGACATTGATTTCCTTGCTTCTGTGATACCTCCTACCTGATTTTTAGACTTGCTTCTAGGAGTAAACACCCTTATACTTCTCCAGTTGTGATACTGCTCTAAAAAAAAAAGGGAAATTGGAAGAGGTTTTCTTGATTGTTGCAATGAATTTAATTCCGTCTTGCGTAACGTCGTCCAGTCTGCCTGTACTCGCAGGAGCTGTCTTGTGATTTCACTGGCGTTGTACTTTAAAATAGACCGCAGACTTCCCCAACAAACTTCTCTTCTTTGCAGTGAAATGTGCTGCGAAGTGTTTTATCGCAATCAGTGGTATGTGCTGACGTTTAGAAAGAATTTATTTATGTACACTTCAGGCCAGCCGCACATCAAATGCAGCAGTTTGCCTCGCAACGAAACATTGTGTTGCAACAGGTTCCAGACGTGTGGTTGCCACAACATCAAATGAAACGTATCTCACTGGTTGCAACAATATCCCTCAGCTCTTTGCAACGCGTCGCAACAAAGGGTGGTACTGCGCTGACAGATATCTCGCAACAAAATATGCTTGAGACATTTCAAACTGAGCATGCGCGTGTGCGAGGACACGAAAAAATTCTTCCCTGATCGCTACAGGCTGTGACAGTGCATTGTGGTTATGGAGCTGTGCCATTATGTAATGTATGTATGTACTGTATGTATATATGTATGTATGTGTGTTATGTATGTATGTATATATGTATGTATGTTACGTATGTGTGTATCTAAAGGCTATGTTATGTATGTATGTTGTCATGTATGTATGTATGTTATGTATGTATGTTTATGTTATGTATGTCATGTATGTATGTATGTATGTATGTTATTTATGTTATGTATGTATTTTTTTAATTCCTTTATTTAATAGCATGTCCCATTACATTATGTATATATGTATGTATGTATGTTACGTATGTGTGTATCCATAGGCTATGTTATGTATGTTGTCATGTATGTATGTTATGTATGTATATATGTTTATGTATGTATGTCATGTATGTATGTTATGTATGTATGTATTTTTTAAATTCATTTATTTAACAGCATGTCCCATTACATTATGTATGTATGTATGTATGTATGTATGTATGTATGTATGTATGTATGTATGTATGTATGTATGTATGTATGCATGCATGTATGTATGTTACGTATGTGTGTATCTATAGGCTATGTTATGTATGTATGTATGTATGTATGTATGTATGTTATGTTGTCATGTATGTGTGTATTATGTTTATGTATGTATGTTATGTATGTATGTATGTATGTATTTTTTGAAATTCATTTATTTAATAGCATGTCCCATTACATTATGTATGTATGTTACGTATGTGTGTATCTAAAGGCTATGTTATGTATGTATGTTGTCATGTATGTATGTTGTCATGTATGTATGTACGTTATGTATGTATGTTTATGTTATGTATGTATGTATTTTTTAATTCATTTATTTAATAGCATGTCCCATTACATTATGTATGTATGTATGTATGTTACGTATGTGTATATCTATAGGCTATGTTATGTATGTATGTTGTCATGTATGTATGTATGTTATGTATGTATGTATGTTTATGTATGTATGTCATGTATGTATGTTATGTATGTATGTATTTTCTTAATTCATTTATTTAACAGCATGTCCCATTACATTATGTATGTATGTATGTATGTATGTATGTATGTTACGTATGTGTGTATCTATAGGCTATGTTATGTATGTATGTATGTTGTCATGTATGTATGTATGTATGTATGTATTTTTTGAAATTCATTTATTTAACAGCATGTCCCATTACATTATGTATGTATGTATGTATGTATGTATGTATGTATGTATGTATGTATGTATGTATGTATGTATGTATGCACAGGGTGAACGTAACGTTATTAATTTCAGAGGTTTATTCTTTGAAATATTTCGAGCAAAAATGTTTAGTACAGTTTTGCTCGTTTTTGTTTCCTTTTCAAAATAAAAACTGTTCTGAACAATTTTTCCCTCGAAATTATTCAAATCAACTTTACAGGGAGTTATTCCTGAAAGCTTAATTTGCATAATACACGTCACTGTTCGTTAACAGAAAACCACAATTTAAGTCACACGGAGTTAGTGTGCACTCGAAGATGGTTGCTTGACGGTTGTCAGCCCACTTTGAGGCCTGTGGATATAGAGGGAAAAATTTGGTTCGGTGTCTGGTAGAGTTACCGGGTAGTTCAGTTGGTAGAGCGTTGGTACGTTTAACCAAAGGTCCCAGGTTCGATGCCCGGCCCCAGAACAATTTTTCCCTTGAAATTATTGAAATCAACTTCACAGGGAATTATACCTGGAAGCTTGATTTGCAAAAACTGTTCTATTTGAAATACTTCATAGCGTGTTTTGGGAAAGTCATTGATTTATTCCCGATATGCTCAGTCAATTTAAGACAGCACTGTTTCATCATAATAAGTGATAGGCAACGGCGTGGCTCAGACGGTAGCGCGTTTGCCTTCTGATCCAGAGTTGCGACCGGGCATGGGTTCGTTTTCCACTTGGGCTGATTACCTGGTTGGGTTTTTTCCGAGGTTTTCCCAAACCGTGTGAGGTAATATATGGCGAATCCTCGGCCTCATCTCGCCAAACACCATCTCGTTATCACCAATTCCATCGACGCTAAATAACCTCGTAGTCGATACAGCGTCGTTAAATAACCAAGCATTAATTAATTATATTATTATGATGTACCGAAGTACATACGATATTTCCTTGCAGAATTCTGCGTTACCATTTGATCAAGTATGGATAGAATAGAGAAAAATTCTCTTCGTACCGGGACTCGAACCAGGGTTTTCAGCTCTACGTGCTGTCGCTTTATCTACTAAGACACACCGGATTCCAGTTCCGAATTCCCTCAGTTTAAGTTCTACCTCTCAGTTGTTCCCTTTGGTGGCCTTCCCTCGTGTATTGTGTCATAGAATAGGCCTATGTGACAGTGGCACAATGTCCAACGCACTATGTGCAGAGGTGCACTCATTACGAGTGTCTAAGGGTGATAGCTTTTGTAAATCATATTTATATTTTGTATCAGTCATTGGTTACATAAATAAACTCCACTCTTTCGATAAATTACTCTGCAGGAATATACAGGGTGATTCACGAGGAAAGGTAAAAAATTTAGAATGTGAATTCTCAAGTCATTCTGAGTAAAAAAGTTCATATGAATATAGATCCGTTTTCGAACGGTTACGGAGATATGGCTCTTTGATTTCACAAAAACTTCTCAGATTCCATTGTGCTAATTCGTATTTAGAGACAGATAACGGACAAATTTGAAGTTTATATTCACTTATGCATACATAACTAATATTCTCGACGTCGGGATCGATGTTTTCGGACATTTTCAAAGGTACCTCCTTCTGCTCCAATGTACTGTTGCGCTCGGGTGTGAATCGCGCTCATCGCTCGGGAGAGTTGCACGTTGTCGTCTTTATGCCGCATCCAAAATACGGTCGGTTAGCGCCTCTCTCGTTTCCCCGTTCCTTTGCTATACCAAGTCTTTCATCCAACCCCATAGACATAGACAGTAAGTACTCTTCGATATGATACCCTTCTGTTCGGAAAGCGTCGTTCATATTCAGCGACGGCATGCAACAAACTTCCATCACACAAACATACACAATATCGGTGTATTCTGTAGTCGAAAATTTATAAGGCATCTTAAAAACACGACTTAACACTTCCGATAACTGTACCTGTATAACTACTGTACTGTAGGTAGCTGACTGGACTGCTGTGAATTGATGATAGTATAGGCTATTTGTGTTATCTGCGGGTTCTGTGTCATTACATCAGACAAGAGCAGGCGATTGGACATTTGTAATACCCCACGACCCGGTTTCTTCTTCTTATCTACAACGTTCACAATGCAGATTCCAATGTTACGTCATTCATTGCGAACTTGACCTTGTCTCACGTCAGCAGCATCTGGTAACGTCTGATTCACATTGGGGCGAGACATTTTACCAAAAAAATGCATCTAGCTCCGCCATCGTTCGAAAACGGACCTATGTTCATATGAACTTTTTCACTCAAAATGGGCTAAGATATCGTATCCTAAATTTTTTACCTTTCCTCATGAACAGGCTTCAAGACTTTGGACCCGATACAATAAGTTTACTGTTAATGCACTATAGGTTGTTGACTCGCTGCAGGTAGATAGAGATGTGTTGAGGTAACAACGTTGCTATTTAGAGTAGAGTACGGTAGTATGGGGAAACACACACATATGTGCATTCTGAAAGTAAATATATTGTACATTAAACAATGACAATGTGAAAAGAATGTGAAAAGCATTTATTCTCCTGTCTTTTATAAGCATTTGTGTTTAATTATACACGGTATTAATGGTGGAAATAAGCATGTAGCAATTTTAATTTTTTCATTTATCCTATTGGTCGTCTTTAGGAAGTGCAGTTACAGTACCGAATTGTAAATGTATCTACTACAAGATACATTCTCAGTGTCTCAAACGTAAATCTTTTTCGGTTATCTGCCAAAGTTTGTACTGTGGAAAGCTGCGCTCTACGTCTCTAGCAGCAAAACGAAAAATCCTGACATCATTGCAGTCTCTAAGGCCCGATTGTATAAACCATTTAATCTTAGATCAGCTGTTAAATTGATCCTTGTTTCAGCTGAACTTGGAATTTTGTGTTGTATAAAGTCTAATCTGAGATTAATTTGTCTCAAACTAAAGTCAACTTTGACTGAAGAAATTTCTCCGATTAAGTTAGATGATCCAAGTTCAGTTATTTCTTTTCTGTTTGAAATATACGAGTGACAGATTGTACAAATAAAATATCCATTGTTATTAATTTTAATAGATATGTTAGGTACATTTATATATATTTCATTCAATTTCTTGCCTTAATACACAAACATTCTTATATTTTATAAGGCTCTATCGTGTTCAGCAGCATCAAATAACATAACCTATAATTATATTATGTTTATAACAACCATTAATTATTAATGGATATGATAGGTACATTCATAAATGTTCACTTAACTGTATTACTAAAAGAAAATTGTCGTTTTATAAAGCTTTATTATGTTTAGCAGTATCAAACACCATAACATGATAACAACTTGGATAACAGTCAACCTTCTTCTTATTGTTCGCCATTATTTACATAGCACAAAAAACCAGTGCTTCCAACAGAGTGTACGGAAAGTCGCCAAAAAGTAGTTGTAAAGTCGCTAGATTTCTCATTATCAACAAAGAAAGATTAAATTTTGTTACTATGGGGTGCTAAAAAGGTCACTCAATCCCTATTTAAGCAATATAAAAGTTAAAAGAAATTGTTGTTGAAAAAGAGTTAAAGTCACTAGATTGGCAACACTGAACAAACCTGTGTAACATGGTCCGCGCATCACGTATTTCACCTGTTTATGCGATGTTGCCAAATCTTTTTCACGTGAACTTAGATTGCATTTGAACCAAGGTAATTTGATCGCAGAAAAGTTTTATACAATAGAAGAAGTGTCTGAACTCGGTTCACTTTTCGATCTTCGATCAAAGTTGATCTTTAGTCAGGGAGTTTTATACAATTGGGCCTAAGAGACAGTCCTTTATTCTCGGGTGACTCTATGTCCACTAATTTGCTGTTTATGTTACACAATGTTCCATATCCGTTATTTTTACATAAAATTGATTTCCACTTCTGTTTTACACGTTCAGTGACCGGTGTACTTGATGTCTCATTAATTCTCTGTGTCATTTCCTCAATTAATTTGAGGGCTTCCGGCATCTCTTGCTCTGACTTTTCTAACCGTGTAATAGTTTCAGACACAGTTTGTATGAAAACCAAATTATTCGTCAGAATCTTCAAATCCAGAGCGTTTTTCTTTGCATATTTGTTGGCATTCATTCTACAGTACCCCCACCCACTGTACGCTTTACCACTATACTCAGTACGCCGTTATGCGGATTTCCCACTGAACTGCTCTATTGGGACCGAAGTCTCGAAGCCTGCTCATGAATCACCCTGTATAAGCACAAGGACTACCACGTTACCAAACAAGAAACATACTATCACGATCATTTTCGTCATCAAAATGTTAGTTTGCAGAGTTTTGAGAGAAAAAAGGGAGAAGAAGAAGTAGAAGGGATCACTAATAAGGGTCAGAAATTATGTGGGACGAAATAAGAGACAGCTACTACCTACCCTTTTCAATCAATCACAGATACACTGACCCTTATGAGACCCAAAGAAGTGTAGGAAGTTGTTGAAGCAAGAAAGCTGTCAAAGATGATAACGAATGGCGTTGCTTGTTGTTTGTTACCTTCACATATATTGTCTTGTTTTCCTTCTGATTGATGTCCAACACATCTCTGCTTTTTATTTCTTCTTTTTCCGTATTTTCGTTCTGATTCTGCCTTAACGGTTCAATATTGTAGAACATAACATAATATAATTACTTACTTACTTACTTACTTACTTACTTACTGGCTTTTAAGGAACCCGAATGTTCATTGCCGCCCTCACATAAGCTCGCCTATCCTGAGCAAGATTAATCCAGTCTCTATCATCATATCCCATCTCCCTCAATTCCATTTAATATTATCCTCCCATCTACGTCTCGGCCTCCCTAAAGGTCTTTTTCCCTCCGGCCTCCCAACTAACACTCTATATGCATTTCTGGATTCGCTCATACGTGCTACATGCCCTGCCTATCTCAAATGTCTGGATTTAATGTTCCTAATTATGTCAGGTGAAGAATACAATGCGTGCAGTTCTGTGTTGTGTAACTTTCTCCATTCTCCTATAACTTCATCCCTCTTAGCCCCAAATATTTTCCTAAGCACCTTATTCTCAAACACCCTTAACCTATGTTCCTCTCTCAAAGTGAGAGTCCAAGTTTCACAACCATAAAGAACAACCGGTAATATACAAATCAAGATTTCAGGTATAACTCCCTGTAAAGTTGATTTGAATAATTTCGAGGGAAAAATTGTTCCGGAGCCGGGTATCGAACCCGGGACCTTTGGTTTAACGTACCAACGCTCTACCACTGAGCTACCCGGGAACTCTAACCGACACCGACTCGGCTCCGGAACAATTTTTCCCTCGAAATTATTCAAATCAACTTTACAGGGAGTTATACCTGAAATCTTGATTTGCATAAAACACGTCACTGTTCGTTAACAGAAAACCACAATTTAAGTCACACGGAGTTAGTGTGCACTCGAAGTTGGTTGCTTGACGGTTGTCAGCCCACTTTGAGGTCTGTGGATATAGAGGGAAAGATTGGATCGGTGTCGGTTAGAGTTCCCGGGTAGCTCAGTGGTAGAGCGTTCGTACGTTAAACCAAAGGTCCCGGGTTCGATACCCGGCTCCGGAACAATTTTTCCCTCGAAATTATTCAACCGGTAATATAACTGTTTTATGAATTCTAACTTTCAGATTTTTTGACAGCAGATTGGATGATAAGAACTTCTCAACCGAATAATAACAGGCATTTCCCATATTTATTTTGTGTTTGATTTCCTCCCGAGTGTCATTTATATTTGTTACTGTTGCTCCCAGGTATTTGAACTTCTCCATCTCTTCAAAAGATAAATTTCCAACTTTTATATTTCCATTTCGTACAATATTCTGGTCACGAGACATAATCATGACATAGTACATTAAGTAATAGCTATGCTCATTTTGTAGGAATGAATGCATAATTCTTGGGAAATGAAGTGATCTACTATAGTCTTAGATTAACGTGTGTCCGATTTTCTTTGCTTCACTGCTTCTTCTTTGTACTGAAATTCTACTACTTCTTTTGCTTCACTTCAATTTTTTAAATAAGCTTAATAAAGTAGAGAAAAATTTGACACAAACGTTTGCTGTGAATATGCTTAATGAGTCACAGATTCAAATTTTGCCAGGCACAAAACGCATTGCACTTTTCTTTGGACAAACATCTGATATAATTAATTGTAACATTCAAAATTATTTCATTTTTGTTAGATTGCTGCCGTCCTTTGTTTACTGCAGTGCTTCCAACTCACAGACTAAAATCTTTGAGAGTTTTATTGTCATCTGGCACCAATATTACACTTCTACCTCTATTCATTCAAAAAATGGAATCGAACGGGTTACATCAGCAGATTGTTTATGCGGATGACATGAATATATGAGGAGAAAACCCACAAACTATTAGGGGAAACACGGAAATTTTACTTGAAACAAGTAAGGAGGTAGCTTTGGAAGTAAACCCTGATAAAAGAAAGTATATGATTGTGTCTTTTGACCAGAATATAATACGAAATGAAAATATAAAGACTGGAAATTTATTCTTTGAAGAGGTGGGAAAATTCAAGCACCTTGGGGCAACAGTAAAAAAAAAATATAAAGTCCACACCTGTGGAGTAACGGTCAGCGCGTCTGGCCGCGAAACCAGGTGGCCCGGGTTCGAATCCAGGTCGGTACAAGTTACCTGGTTGAGGTTTTTTTCCGGGGTTTTCCCTCAACCCAATTTGAGCAAAGGCTGGGTAACTTTCGGTGCTGGACTCCTGACTCATTTCACTAGCATTATGACCTTCACCTCATTCGAACGCTAAATAACCTAAGATGTTGATACATCGTCGTAAAATAACTTACTTAAAAACAAATATAAATGGCACTCTAGACGAAATTAAACGCGGAATAAATATGAGAAATGCCTGTTATTATTCAGCTGAGAAACTTTTGTCATCCTGTCTGCTCTCAAAAAAATCTGGAAGTTAGAATTTATAAAACAGTTATATTACCGGTTTTTCTTTATGGTTGTGAAACTTGGACTCTCTTTGAGAGAGGAACAGAGATTAAGGGTATTTGAGAATAAGGTGCTTAGGAGAATATTTGGTGCTAAAAGGGATGAAGTTACAGGAAAATAAAGAAAGTTACACAACGCAGAACTGCACGCATTGTATTCTTCACCTGACATAATTAGGAACATTAAATCCAGACGTTTAAGATGGGTAGGGCATGTAGCACGTAAGGGTGAATCTAGGAATGCATATAGAGTGTTAGTTGGAAGACCTGAGGGCAAAGATGTGTATGTATGTATATATTTATTCACATTGCAAATGGTTAAATACCCGGTGCCAGTGGTAACTGATTACAGACAATAATGACAATTAATAATAAACACAATTAATAAAAAATGCAATTAATAATAATAATAATAATAATAATAGTAATAATAATAATAATAATAATAATTAATAGTAATAATAATGAGAATCCTACATTAAATGAAGCACGATCACTTAAAATAACATTTAAAGTAAATCTAATTTGTATATTAACCCTAAGTTCGAACTAAAACCCACGAGTATGATATGTTCATATCTGCACAAGTACCTTTCCACATTACACTCATTTCGCTGTCAACTCACTCGCTGCACTGGAACTACGACACATTTCACTGATTCTATCCTGATTTCACTAACACTTCAAAAACATTTCTCTGTACAAAAACTTTACACTACCACTATAAACTATAAAACTTCACTGACATAAACACACTTCACTGACACAACACAGTTCACTGACACAACACAGTTTTTCACTGATACAACACTTCAAATAACAAAACATCAATTAAACCCTTTAAATAGTGTGCCTAATGTACTACCATCTATTAGTAAAGTCCTTAAGACTATTTTAAATACATTTTTGGTTATTGGTAAAGCCTTTAGTAAGTCTGCAGGTAGATGGGAGGTAATATTAAAATTGATTTGAGGGAGGTGGGATATGTTGGTAAGGACTGGTTTAATCTTGCTTAGAGTAGGGACCGATGGCGGGCTTATGTGAGGGCGACAGTGAACCTCTGGGTTCCTTAAAAGTGATTTGTATGGAAGTAAGTAAGTAGAACATTCATTCAAAAAATATAGTTCTCTGAGACCGCACCATGACTTTCGGGACACAGTACATTTAAATCCTAGGTCTGCTTATAAAAAACATAGTGTATGAATATAATAAGTGGATACGACACAAAAAGGACTACTGAAGAAGGTAAACTTAACCTGGTGATTAATAATTACACAACTGTGGGCCTCCCAGATCGACCAAGACATTTTTGGAGTAGTCTCAGAATAGACTTACATTATGAGACGGGAATGATCCTGAATCATTGAAGATGATGGTGATACATTACATTTACTGGACTCCATAGCGCAAGAAGTACATGGGCCGCATTATATTGGTAAGAATGCCGCAGGAAGTTAATTTGGAAATGGCGCATATTACAGATTCCGAAGTGAAAGCTCGTTTCTGGCGCCGCTCCCAACAAGTAGGCCCATTGCTGGTCAGTAAGCAGAAAAAGCGGAATAAATTGTGGATGGAAAGCTTTAAAACCGCACTGCGAAGTGCAGCTGTGGCGGGGGATCAATGGATTGGCTTTCAACCGCGATTGAAGTATTGCGAAACATTGAAGTGTTGCGAGGTCATCTATACTCCGGGCGCGAGACAGAGAAAGCCTCCGTAACAAACCGCTTACTTTGAATGATCGCGCATTACACGGGCTGACAATGAAGCTTTCAATTGAAGCCATTTATATGAGCTTGAAGTCGGAAGGAGTTCAACAGAAGAGTTCACTATATTTTAAATCGACAGTATTCTTTCAATTTTAACGTACAGTGACTTAGAAGTGAGTTAATAGATGCACTTACCATACTTTGAATGGAAAACTTTCATTAAATGTAACGTAATTTAACGTTTCAGAGATTTCAGCAGTAGAACTTTTCATATGATTCATTCACTTTTAACGTATAAATTAGCGTAAAGTAAACTTCAACAATGGCTCTTTTCATACTTCAAATGTAAATTATTCGTTAAATTTAACGTAAGTTTAGATCTCAGAGAATTCAGCTTCCCTTCCTTTTATTCAGCTTAACGAAGGAAGAATTCAACGGTAGAAATGTTGATATCACTCATTCAACTTCAAGATAATGGTAGAAAGAATTCGGTATTAGATAATGTTCATGCTGTTGATTAAATTTTAATGTCATTTAAAATATGAGAGAATTCAACAATATATATTTCGTACCATTTATTCAATTTCAAGGTAACTTAACGTATTAAAGAATTTAACAATAGCAATTTTTCATACCGTTAATTCAATTTTAATGTAATCTAATGCAAGAAAGTATTAAATAATAAAAAATGTTTACAAATTATTAATTTTAACATAACATAAAATATGAATAAATTTAACAAGCCACAACACCAGAGGAGATTAAGGGTGTTTGAGAATAAGGTTCTTAGGAAAATATTTGGGGCTAAGAGAGATGAAGTTACAGGAGAATGGAGAAAGTTACACAACGCAGAACTGCACGCTTTGTATTCTTCACCTGACATAATTAGGAACATTAAAACCAGACGTTTGAGATGGGCAGGGCATGTAGCACGTATGGGCGAATCCAGAAATGCATATAGAGTGTTAGTTGGGAGACCGGAGGGGAAAAGACCTTCGGGGAGGCCGAGACGTGTGAATGAATTAATTCAATTTTGAAAGTAATTTAGCGAATGACGTAATTAAAAAATATAACTTTTCATGGTATTTATTTAATTTTGACGTACGCTAATGTACGAGACATTTGAAAAATAGCAACTTTTCATATCATTCATTCAATTTTAAAGTAACTTACATCTAATTTTTATACCATTCATTCAACTTTAACGTAAATGATGATGATGATGATTTTTTATTTTATTTTATTTGGGTTATTTTACGACGCTGTATCAACATCTAGGTTATTTAGCGTCTGAATGATGTGAAGGTGATATTGCCGGTGAAATGAGTCTGGGATCCAGCACCGAAAGTTACCCAGCATTTGCTCGTATTGGGTTGAGGGAAAACCCCGGAAAAAACCTCAAACAGGTAACTTGCCCCAACCGGGATTCGAATCCGGGCCTCCTGGTTTCGTAGCCAGACGCGTTGACCGTTACTCCACAGGTGTGGACTGATGATGGTGATGATGACGATGATGATGACGATAATGACGACGATGATGATGATGATAGAAAGGAGGATATTTCACAAAATTTGAACAACATAATAAAAAAACTCAGTTTAAATTAAAAAAAATGCTGTCTAAATATCTGATTAAAATTTAAGCTGCCCCTAGACGCAATCGACATCATATTATAATCTTATATTAATGGACACGTAGCTGTACGAAATAACTGAAGCATGATGGACCACTGAGTACCCTACATTAATGAATTAGGCCAATCAGAAATTTTTAAACCAGCATGTTTACTCATCCCTGATAGCATGACTTGGGTTGTCTATTCGAATAATATGGGCGGTGTTCGTGAAACACTCTGTATATATTCCGGAACAAACTCAAGTGTAATTGCAATGAAGTCGTTCAAAGACACGCAGATAGACGACGAACCAAACAGATTTTTCTGTTTCATAGATGACGGTCATTACGTATATTTATAGCTTCGACAATGTAATTTTAAAAGTACTTGTAGCAGCTTCTTAGCCAAGACCTCCAAGTTCCCTACCCTTATATCATAGATAACAATAGAGAAAACCTAATTACAATCCAGAACACAATACTGTTGAAACAGAAATCAATTGTCCATTGAACCAGTAGCAGATCGAACCCCAGACTTCACGAACAAAGCCACTGATCCTCCCCTTGTACTTGCAAGTGACGTTTCGATAATAGTTGATAAATGTGTGTCATGAACGTGTTTTATTCTAAGAGAGGGCCAGTCATTGTTAGTTTTGACTCCAGGGTGAATGGTTTCAGCAGTTACTATAGTGACAAATAGGGTAAATGCATACCCACTGGCATAACATTTCTACAAATGTCTGAATTTAACTGCGTGACATGAAGCTTTGATACTGGAGAGATGAGATCATGTACAGGGACATCATTTTATTTTTACTTCAACTTTTATTGTACCTGAGTTTTTGAATGTACTTCACTCCCACCCATTCTACTAACGAAGTTCCAACTGTCCTCCACACAGAACCAAGGCCGCAGTACTGAGTTAGTGATTATAGTACGTTTCAGAAATATCTTCGCGTTTTCCAGTGACGAAAGAGTTTTCAATATTGAATCATATTTTCGCACAGGTACTGTCGTCCGTTTCCCTACGTCGCATCCCGGTTTCCCCCACCAGCTTTTATTCGCCAGCTAGTGGCTGGGCTGTCTTAGCTCTTTTCTGAAAACATTAATTTCTGTTAGGAATTGGACGTCTACGTAATATTATACAACTGTATAAAATAACTTAAATAAAAGGGCCTCGTTAAAAAATTAACTGTCACGTGATTTCCCCCCTTTCTACGATCCTACGGCATAACCACTTGGACGGACAGTAGATAGCATGTCTGAGTAATTTTATCTTTTCGGATCGGGCAGAAGTGAAGATTGAATTTACAGTACGTAAGGTACTCTTTTATAGAGCAGGTACAGAATTATTTCAACATGAGTTACTAGTACGAAGGACGAAACTGGTAATTGGAATTAGGTACAATAGTCTATAGTGCGATAATATGCACATTAGAACTGAAGCCTGTATCGAAATGAACGGCCACCATTTTAAAAAATATGTTTAAATATCCATATTATGATTATTTTTCAATTTAACTTCATTCTCTATATTGTACGCTAATGTGCTGTAGACAGTATAATATACACTGCATAATGAATACGTCCACATGGACAGCTCAGTTCGTGAGTAAAAACACTCATTGTTAATACTGTACTGTATTTTGATTAAACAAAACCTAATGAAAATTGTCACACTCAAAATCGCGATATTTCCTACTTTACGTAAATGGATGAACTACTTTTCTTCCCTTCTGTACCTAGTAAAGTGATTTGTTTGTATTTTACGCCAGTATCATCGAACTCCAGTCGTGGAAGAATGTAGCAAATGGTGTTTCCGGTTCTCAATCATTAATCCAAAGGTATAGCCAGGTTAATATTAAAAATGTTAGTAAAAATAAAATGATGTCCCTGTATAAGACAATGTATCTGTGAGGTAAGGAAACTGACCACAATATCACATTGTCTCCTGGCTTGGTTGCCTCATGAGAACTTTTTATAGACTCCAGTTTAACATGGGATAACCACATCGAATACATATGGACAAAGCTATCAAGAATTTTATATTTGTTAAAGAAATGGAAACAAAATGTCTTGATTTTGCAAAAGAAAACTATTAGAATTCTATGTAAAACAAACTATCTGGAACATTGTCGGCCACTTTTCAATCACGGATTTTAACAATCATAAATTTGTATATATACTTTACTTTCATTAGGTTTTTGTTTAATCAAAATACAGTACTGTTTTAACAATAAGTGTTTTTACTCATGAACTGAGCTGTCCATGCTGACGTATTTATTATGCAGTGTATATTATACTGTCTAGAGCACATTAGCGTACAATATAGAGAATGAAGTTAAAATGAAAAATAATCATAATATGGATATTTAACACATTTTTGAAAATGGTGGCCGTTCATTTCGAGACAGGCTTCAGTTCTTTTGTGCATATTATCGTAATATAGACTATTGTACCTAATTCAATTACCAGTTTCGTCTTTCGTACTAGTAACTCACGTTGAAATAATTCTGTACCTACTTTATAAAAGAATACCTTACGTACTGTAAATTCAGTCTTCACGTCTGCCCGATCCGAAAAGATAAAATTACTCAGACATGCTATCTACTGTCCGTCCAAGTGGTTATGTCGCAGGGTCGTAGAAAGGGGGGAAATCACATGACAGTTAATTATTTAACTAGTCCTTTTATTTAAGTTATTTTAAACAGTTATATAATATTACGTAGACGTCCAATTCCTAACAGAAATTAATGTTTTCAGAAAAGAGCTAAGACAGCCCAGCCACTAGCTGGCGAATAAAAGCTGGTGGGGGAAACCGGGATGCGACGTAGGGAAACGGTGGACAGTACCTGTGCGAAAATATGATTCAATACAGAAAAAGTCTATCGTCACTGGAAAACGCGAACATATTTCTGGAACGTACTATACTCACTAACTCAGTACAGTTTACTATGACCGTAAGGCGACTTTGACTGTATACGCGGCCTTGGTTCTGTATGGAGGACGGTTGGAAGTTTAGTACTATAGGGGTTGGAGTGAAGTACGTTCAAAAACTCAGGTACAATAAAAATTGAAGTAAAAATAAAATTATGTCCCTGTACAAGTAATTCAATGAGGAAAAATACGGAATGAGGTAATGACGGGGACAGATGTTTTAAGCATCTAACAGATTTAATAATGAGTTTTTTCTTCTATTGCTGTTGACGTCGCCATCACCATCTTCTTTCCCTTCACTTCTTGGGCTGCTCTTCCTGGTGGCTCACAGCTCTGTTCTCCGTAGCTGTCAGTAACATTATTTGCCAGTTTTCGCTACTTTCACGGGGGAAATTCAGGCAGAGTAATTCCAAATATACACAGATGTGGACAAACATCGTTTAAGTGGTAAAGACTAATTCCAGAGCCTACACTGAATCCCGGCAATTACACTTTGTATTGACAGGAGGCCGTGATCGCGTTGCCTAGCAAGCTGGTTGTATGTGCTGTGGTAAATATTTAGCTTACCAAATATTTATCGTAAGAATGGTCTTAATTATTTGGGTATTTGCACCGAGTCGGATAAACGCTCTCTTCAGTTACGGCACTTTAGTTTTCAAAGTGGCCGGGGTTTGATTCTGGTGAACAGAGAGGGATTTGTGAATGAAATTCGCTCGTGCAGAAAATTATTCCTGCGTAAATCAGTAACTTGTAAATGTCAGTTTTCGTAAACACAAGAACGGTATTAGATATTATTACATTGTCCCTTTAACGAATAGCTATATAATGTAAATTTATAGAAAATTGGTTCTATCTCAAATTGATATATGTGCCCTTCCCCATCATCCCTGAAAGAATGTAACACCAGCCCGGAAACACCCTGTATATAGATTATATGCGGAATGCGGAGACAAAGAGAAAGGCAGAAAATATGAAAGACTGCACAATGCTGTGTTTGCAGTGAAAGACCTGACCATGGACAGAACACTATGAATTATATTAGGCCTATATTATATTATACTACTACTTACTTAATGGTTTTTAAGGAACCCGGAGGTTCATTGCCGCACTCACATAAGCCCGCTATTGGTCCCTATCCTGGGCAAGATTAATCCAGTCTCTATCATCATATCCCACCTCCCTCAAATCCATTTTAATATTATCTTCCCATCTACGTCTCGGCCTCCCCAAAGGTCTTTTTCCCTCCGGCTTCCCAACTAACACTCTAAATGCCTTTCTGGATTCGCCCATACTTGCTACATGTCCTGCCCATCTCAAATGTCTGGATTTAATGTTCCTAATTATGTCAGGTGACGAATACAATGCGTGCAGCTCTGCGTTGTGTAACTTTCTCCATTCTCCTGTAACTTCATCCCTCTTAGCCCCAAATCTTTTCCTAAGCACCTTATTCTCAAACACCCTTAACCTATGTTCCTCTCTCAAAGTGAGAGTCCAAGTTTCACAACCATACAGAACAATCGGTAATATAACTGTTTTATAAACTCTAACTTTCAGATTTTTTGACAGCAGACTGGATGATAAAAGCTTCTCAACCGAATAATAACAGGCATTTCCCATATTTATTCTGTGTTTAATTTCCTCCCGAGTGTCATTTATATTTGTTACTGCTGCTCCCAGTATTTGAATTTTTCCACCTCTTCGAAGGATAAATCTCCAATTTTTATAGTTCCATTTCGTACAATATTCTGGTCACGAGACATAATCATATACTTTGTCTTTTTCGGGATTTACTTCCAACCCTATAGGTTTACTTGCTTCAAATAGAATTTCCGTGTTTTCCCTAATCGTTTGTGGATTTTCTCCTAACATGTTCACGTCATCTGCATAGACAAGCAGCTGATGTAACCCGTTCAATTCCAAACCCTCTCTGTTATCCTGGACTTTCCTAATGACATATTCTGGAGCAAAGTTAAAAAAGTCAAGGTGATAGTGCATCTCCTTGCTTTAGCCCACAGTGAATTGGAAACTGACCTATACGGACACTGCTGTACGTTTCACTGAGACACATTTTAATTAATCGAACTAGTTTCTTGGGAATACCAAATTCAACTTCTCTCTTAATCGAGTCATATGCCTTTTTGAAATCTATGAATAACTGATGCACTGTACCCTTATACTCCCATTTTTTTCTCCATTATCTGTCTAATACAAAATATCTGGTCAATAGTTAATCTGTTACGCCTAAAACCACACTGATGATCCCCAATAATTTCATCTACATATGGAGTTAATCTTCTCAAAAGAATGTTAGACAAAATTTTGTACGACGTCAACAAAATAAATGTGATATTCCTCGAAAGTTACCACAGTTAGTCTTGTCCCCCTTCTTAAAGATAGGTACGATTATGGACTCCTTCCATTGTTCTGGTACAATTTCCTTTTCCCAAATAGCAAGTACAAGCTTATAAATTTCGTTAGATAATGAGCTTCTATACCCTTGTATTAATTCTGCTGGAATTTGATCTGGAGACTCATATTTTTTTTAGATATTCTATCGCAATTTCGACTTCAGAAAGTGTGGGTTCGGGTATAAATGGCTCAGCATTTTCTATTTCAATTTCGTCCCGATCATTTCTATTTGGCCTATGTATATTTAGTAGTTGTTGTTGTTATTATTATTATTATTATTATTATTATTATTATTATTATTATTATTAGGAGTTGGCTTTTCTTGATTGTGGTGTGATGCAATCCTTTATTATTAATTTGGCTGAAAATGTGATATTTACCATCAAATATTTGAAAAAAAAACTAAAATTTTCACTGTACCAGAAACGTTTGTGACACTCTGTATTATATTACATTATATTATATTATATTATATTATATTATATTATATTATATTATAATAAATAATCTATGTCATGAGATTAAAATAAAAATATTACAGAAAAGCCTTGTTAAATTCTAAAACTGTTTAAATCAACTCAGATTTTATTTTAAAAAGTGCTCTTACAGTCAACGGAAATTTTAGTACCTGTGCGAGAGGAAGTGTAGGCTTGGGTAGTAATGGACATCAGTAACTGTGGAATGTGAGCATAATGCAGATTTAATTCTCTCTTTGTAAACAAGAGTAAAAAGCATTTGCAAGCCAGATTCCTCCTTGTTTACTTGTATCAGTCGAATGCACGCGTCCCAACCGTTATCGGCCATTGCTGCGATGTTTGCGTGTTGAAAATGGCTGTATTAGTCCGCTATTTGTTAAACCTATTCGATACGGCATTTGCATTTACTTTAAAAGCAATTTTCTGGCACCCAATGCATTTGTTTCAACAAAAACCGTAATCTAGATACGTTGCACGGCATTTTTGAGGTTATGTGTCAATATTGTAGTCTCCTTTGGACTCCATGTTTTACTTTCTAGAAAAAGTACACCACATGTATCGTGATGGTAAAACATTCTATCGCTTTTTCTAGATTCAGTCGGATAAACATACCCGGTGACACAGAATAACTGCTTTTTGATTGTAGACTGTCTACATGTGCCGACCATGTCTAGCTAGTGCCTGCAGGCCATATGAACGCAGATTCTTTTCTTCCTTTTGTATTTTCATATTGCGTTTCCATGGTAACACGTTTAAGCTTGTATACAGAAGGCTTTGGTTTGTCGCTTTCTGAGCTTAGGTCTGTGGGATAGAATGTAGGTACTCATCGGCCTGGGTAGCGCAGTCGGTATAGCACTGGCCTTTTGTGCTCGAGATTGCGGGTTCGATCCCAGCTCAAGTGTGTTTAAGGGGTTAGGTACAGCTTACAGCAGTAAAATTTTTGGAAATATTCAACATTTTTTTCCTCCATTACTGTATCTTGTACAATAATGAAAATTGATATGTATAAAACACTGTCCTTCTGCTATATGAAAAAAAAAAAAATTCTACGATTTAAAAAAATGATTTAACCTATATACTTTTTTTTTTCAAAATTCAAAATGCTGGCAGTTTACTGTGTAGTGATGAAGCGTTTTCCTCATAACTCATAAACTTGTTAACTTTTCCATGTTCTCTCTACTACTTACTGGCTTTTAAGGAACCCGGAGGTTCATTGCCGCCCTCACATAAGCCCGCCACTGGTCCCTATCCTGAGCAAGATTAATCCAGTCTCTATCATCATATCCCACCTCCCTCAAATCCATTTCAATATTATCTTCCCATCTACGTCTCGGCCTCCCCAAAGGTCTTTTTCCCTCCGGCCTCCCAACTAACACTCTATATGCATTTCTGGATTCGCCCATACGTGCTACATGCCCTGCCCATCTCAAACGTTTCGATTTAATGTTCCTAATTATGTCAGGTGAAGAATACAATGCGTGCAGTTCTGTGTTGTGTAACTTTCTCCATTCTCCTGTAACTTCATCCCTCTTAGCCCCAAATATTTTCCTATGCACCTTATTCTCAAACACTCTTAACCTTTGTTCCTCTCTCAAAGTGAGAGTCCAAGTTTCACAACCATACAGAACAACCGGTAATATAACTGTTTTATAAATTCTAACTTTCAGATTTTTTGACAGCAGACTGGATAATAAAAGATTCTCAACCGAATAATAACAGGCATTTCCCATATTTATTCTGTTTCATGTTGTCTCTCTTTTATTTTATTGCTGAAACTCATGTTTACAATATCATGCTCTTTCAAGTACATTCCTTTATAAATAATATTTTGTTTTGTGTTAGAAGAAAATATTGATATTTGGCCATCTCTTGAAAATAATTTATTTTTTATCACACAATCTATCAAGGGTAGAGAAGTGATTTTGCATCATATTGTAGATATGACATCCATAAATAGGCACAAAAAATGTCATCACAGAATGTTGGATAGTTTTTTAGTTATGAGAGAAACACTTCATCACTGCACACTGAACTGCCACCATTTTGAATTTTGAAAGAAAAACATACTGTATGAATATTTTTTTCTAAATCGTAATTTTTTTTCCATATAGCAGAAGGACAGTGTTATACACATACTAATTTTCATTATTAGACATGATAAAGTAATGGAGGAAAAAAATGTTGAATATTTCCAAACTTTTACTGCTGTAAGCTGTAGCCTACATAATCCCTTAAATGCCACTGACTCATGTCTGTAGATTTACTGGCATGTAAAGAGATCTAATGCGGGACAAAATTCCATTACACCGACGTACGCTGATATAACCTCGGCAGTTGTCAGCATCGTTGAAAAAAAAAAAAATTTTATATATAAAAATCTATTAGCAATATTCCGTACTTATAGAGTATTAGTATATTAACTGTATAGTATATCTGAAGTGAATTAATCGTCGAATTTATCTCGAGCATTTTAGGTCTCATAAATTGTGTGTGTGTGTGTGAGTGTGAGTGTGTATATTCCCCTTATGTTATGTAACTGATTTTGATTATGTGTAATTTTCTACATTGTTTTATATATTATGTAATCGATCTTGACTATTTATAATTTTATATTATGTAACTGATCTTGTCTATTGTAATTA